>NC_084567.2:3475000-3525000 GCF_033978685.3 Nerophis lumbriciformis | reverse complement strand
TCCGTGTGTCACAAAATTAGAATATTACTTAAGGCTAATACAAAAAAGGGATTTTTAGAAATGTTGGCCAACTGAAAAGTATGAAAATGAAAAATATGAGCATGTACAATACTCAATACTTGGTTGGAGCTCCTTTTGCCTCAATTACTGCGTTAATGCGGCGTGGCATGGAGTCGATGAGTTTCTGGCACTGCTCAGGTGTTATGAGAGCCCAGGTTGCTTTGATAGTGGCCTTCAACTCTTCTGCGTTTTTGGGTCTGGCATTCTGCATCTTCCTTTTCACAATACCCCACAGATTTTCTATGCGGCTAAGGTCAGGGGAGTTGGCGGGCCAATTTAGAACAGAAATACCATGGTCCGTAAACCAGGCACGGGTAGATTTTGCGCTGTGTGCAGGCGCCAAGTCCTGTTGGAACTTGAAATCTTCATCTCCATAGAGCAGGTCAGCAGCAGGAAGCATGAAGTGCTCTAAAACTTGCTGGTAGACGGCTGCGTTGACCCTGGATCTCAGGAAACAGTGGACCGACACCAGCAGATGACATGGCACCCCAAACCATCACTGATGGTGGAAACTTTACACTAGACTTCAGGCAACGTGGATCCTGTGCCTCTCCTGTCTTCCTCCAGACTCTGGGACCTCGATTTCCAAAGGAAATGCAAAATTTGCTTTCGTCAGAAAACATGACTTTGGACCACTCAGCAGCAGTCCAGCTGGTGTCGGTCCACTCTGTTTCCTGAGATCCAGGGTCAACGCAGCCGTCTACCAGCAAGTTTTAGAGCACTTCATGCTTCCTGCGACACCCTTTTGGGCGCGCGCAAAAGTGTGTCGCGCGCGCGCACGAAGTGGAGAATCAGCGCGCAATAACAGTTTTTATGCGCTCGGATTTTTGGCACTAATGTGACGCCATAACACCCGTCCATTTTCCTGTGACGTCACATACTGAAGCCAACACAAACAAACATGGCGGAAAGAACAGCAAGCTATAGCGACATTAGCTCGGATTCAGACTCGGATTTCAGCGGCTTAAGCGATTCAACAGATTACGCATGTATTGAAACGGATGGTTGTAGTGTGGAGGCAGGTAGCGGTTGCTTACCGTAGAAGAAGAAGCGTTTCCTCTTCTACGGGGGCGAGTGCTTACCTTGGCGGTTGCTTATCGTAGAAGAAGAAGCGCTTCCTCTTCTACGGGGAAAAAAGATGGTGGCTGTTTACCATAAACTTTATGAAAATGAATATTAATATTAATCCATATATAAGGCGCACCGGGTTATAAACCGCACCGTCAGCTTTTGAGAAAATTTGTGGTTTTTAGGTGCGGCTTATAGTGCGGAAAATACGGTATATATATATATATATATATATATATATATATATATATATATATATATATATATATATATATATATATATATATATATATATACATGATTAGGGCTGCAACAACTCATCGATTAAAATCGATTATCAAAATAGTTGGCGATTGATTTAGTCATCGATTCATTGGAACTATGCTAAGCGCATGCGCGGAGGCTTTTTTTTGTTATTTTTTTTTGTTTTATAAACCTTTATTTATAAACTGCAACATTTACAAACAGCTGAGGAACAATAATCCAAATAAGTACAAAAACAGTACAAAACAGGCTACGTCTCATGAGGTGGAGGTAAGCTAGCCAATGATGTGTCATGTGCAGCTCACGTGACGACATCGTCTCATTGCTGGAAACATTGGAAAAATGGCGCAAGAAAACAGTACGGATAGTTTAGCGGAGAAACATCTTGAGGTTATTGCTTCAATGGAGAAAAGTGTACGACCTAAGTGGTCAAAAGTGTGGCAACACTTCACTTTAAAGACTTCAAAGAAGAGCGTTTCCTGCAAAATGGCACGGAAGTACAACATTGCTTCAGGAGCACCTGAAAAGGAAACATGTTGGAGCCATGGATGAAGGGAAGAACTCACAGTACGTAACTTTTTAAGTCCATAGTGGCAACAGGCATTCATGAGTTCAGCTTTTTTGTGAGTAACGTTAATGTTATGCCTTTGTTGCAACGCGGGGCTGATCATGTGTCTCCGGCACACTTGACTCCGTTTTGAGAGAGAAAACGCACGGTTACTAATTTGGAAATAAACGTAATGGACAGAAATATCTCAGGTTGGTTTCATAATGGATCAATGTAGCCGGGCCCGATAAAGCTATATAAATATATTTAGATTTGAGTGACGTTTTAGTATAACTAAATGTTATGAAGGTGCTGGAATATTTCATGCTGTTATTCAGAGGCAGCCTAAAATGAATCCTTTATTATTCACAACAGAAACATGTACAATATCTGATTCAGTTCTGATCTGATGAGTTACATTTCTGTTATTATTGGTGTATGCTGCATCCCCAATGTCCAGAACATGGTGCCAGTATGCTGTTTTTTTTCCATAAAATACTGGAAAGGATAGAAATGTAGTTTGTCTCTTTTATCCGATTATTAATCGACAGATATATATATATATATATATATATATATATATATATATATATATATATATATATATATATATATATATATATATTAGGGCTGCAACTAACGATTCATTTGATAATCGATTAATCTGTCGATTATTAGTTCGATTAATTATATATATATATATATGCATTTATATATACATATATATATATGCATATACATATATATATATATATATATATATGCATATACATATATATATATATATATATACATATATATATATATATGCATATACATATATATATATATATGTATATATATGCATATACATATATATATATTTATATATATATATGTATATATATATATATGTATATGCATATATATATATGTATATATATATATGTATATGCATATATATATATATATATATATATATATATATATATATATATATATATATATATATATATATATATATATATTAGGGCTGCAACTAACGATTAATTTGATAATCGAGTAATCTGTCGATTATTACTTCGATTAATCGATTAATAATCGGATAAAAGAGACAAACTACATTTCTATCCTTTCCAGTATTTTATTGGGAAAAAAACAGCATACTGGCGCCATGTTCTTTCAACTTGCCAAATAAAACAAGGAACATGTTACAAAAATGCACACTTTTGAGACCCCTGCTATAGATAATAAAAAATTAAATCTGATAAATGTATGGATAAAAAGCAGAGCCTGACGACGCATGCGCGTTTAACACAACTCTCTCGCCCTCTCTCTCTGTCTCTCCCCCTCCCTCACCAATGCTGCTGCACGCACAATCCATCCATCCATCCATTTTCTACCGCTTATTCCCTTTGGGGTCGCGGGGGCGCTGGAGCCTATCTCAGCTACAATCGGGCGGAAGGCGGGGTACACCCTGGACAAGTCGCCACCTCATCGCAGGGCCAACACAGATAGACAGACAACATTCACACTCACATCCACACACTAGGGCCAATTTAGTGTTGCCAATCAACTTATCCCCAGGTGCATGTCTTTGGAGGTGGGAGGAAGCCGGAGTACCCGGAGGGAACCCACGCAGTCAAGGGGAGAACATGCAAACTCCACACAGAAAGATCCCGAGCCCGGGATTGAACCCAAGACTACTCAGGACCTTCGTATTGTGAGGCAGATGCACTAACCCCTCTGCCACCGTGAAGCCCCGCACGCACAATTTGTTGTGTTATTCAAAATGCCGGACATTTGAGGCATTTAAGAAATTCCACCCGACAGTCCCGCAAAAGAGGACATGTCCGGTGAAAAGAGGACGTATGGTCAGGACCTAGCCCGGTCGCTGCTAGCATGCTAGCAGCTAACGGGCTAGGATAGTCTGATCATACGTCCTCTTTTCACCGGACATGTCCTCTTTTGCGGAGCTGTCAGGGCGGAGTTTCTTAAATGCTTCAAATGTCCGGCATTTTGAGTATTGTTTACACAACGTACAGTACGCTACTTAATATGTCCGTGTGAAAACTCGTTCAGTACACTTCCGCACCGAAACGAAACCCTCGTACCGAAACGGTTCGATACAAATACACGTACCGTTACACCCCTATTATTTTGATTATTGTTTCTCAGCTGCTTGTAAATGTTTCAGTTTATAAATAAAGGTTAAAAAAAAAAAAAAAACCTAGCCTCTGCGCATGCGCATAGCATAGATCCAACGAATCGATGACTAAATTAATCGCCAACTATTTTTATAATCGATTTAATCGATTAGTTGTTGCAGCCCTAATATATATATATATATATATATATATATATATATATATATATATATATATATGCATGTGTGTATATATATATATATATATATATATATATATATGTATGTGTATATATATATATATATGTATATGTGTATATATATATAATATATATACATGCATATATATGTATATATATATATATGTGTGTGTATATATATATATATATGCATATATATATATATATGCATGTATATATATATATATATATATATATATACACTGTATATATATATATATATACAGTGTTTCCCACAGGACAGGCATCTATTTGTGGTGGTGTGGTCGAGGGGTGGGGGGTGGCGGCGGAGATGACCAAGAAGAACGCGGAGTTGGAATATAATTACAACACTTTATGTACATATTTATATACAGATTTGAACAATTAGTTATTCACTGAAATATATTTATTAATTGTGGTTCTTACAAAAAATATATCTTATAAAATATAAAAGCTAAAATGTCTCTTAAAGCTCTGCCCCTTTAATTAGTGAATACTAAATAATTTAACTTTAGCCTACTACTACAACCATATTATTTACCAGCAACATGAAGTGAAACAGAGGCAGAGGTGTCCTGCCACAGTCAGTCAACCTCCTCCTCCTGCTGCTGCTGAACAGGTCGCACCTGTGGTCCGGACTGTAGGCCTACCTCCTCTCCAAGTCGAGCCCTTTTCGGCCGTTGAAAATATTTTTCTATACTCATCTGTGTGAAGGAGTGAACATCCAACATTAGAATTTATTACTAACGATCAGAACTGCTCTATGTACAGTGCCGTCTAACCTTAAGCGGCAGCAGCTCAACACATGCAGGGTTCAACGTTAAGGTTTTTTTCTACTTGCCCGACTTCTCAAATCTACTTGCCCCAATATTTTTACTTGTCCTGCCTAGGTTTTTTTCTGGCTGTGTAGTGCTCATGGCTTATATCTTACTAAAATCCTTCTCGTTGACTATTTACAACACTACACAGTATTTATTATTATTATTATTATTATTATTATTATTATCTATAATTACATTTAAATGGCATTGCATACATGTAAAATTAAATGCTATTTCATATTATTTGACCAGTAGCAGTTACACCCATCTGAACAGGTCAGCCACCTGTTTAAAGCCCGATCACAGTTGAAATCTTGAAATGAAGGGCCTTTAATGGCCAAAACATTAACCTGGACAACATTTTAACAGCTGGTTGGCTCAGATTGTATTATTTTCATTGCATTCACATGCTGCAGTGGACAGTAGACAATTTAGCTTCAGTCCATGTGTGTTTATTGACAACAGGGTTATAACCTGGACACGTTAGCTCGTCGGTATGAAAACAGGTGACTGTTATTACGTGCGTCTGCCCCGGCCCCCGAGTCAAACAGCGGCGGTGTTAATGAAGCAGCGTCAGGCTGCTCACCGTCAGTGAAACGCTCGGTGAAATCGCGGATTAACGTTAAATATATGACGAGCCGCGAGCGATGCAGCTATAACCTATCTACCTATAACTTATATTACCCTCGTATTTTGATCCTTTGTCGTCTTCTTCTTCTTCTTCTTCTGGCCCACCAGGTGAATTAAGTGCTATTGGCGGAGTTACAATGCATAGTAGGCTACTGCCACCTACTGCACCGGAGTTGTAATTACAAGATACATTCACAGACAGAGTCCCATTGCTTTTATGAGCGGTCGAGCGAGTCAAAAGCCGAAAAATCCATTTGTGGCGGACGTAATTCTTTCGTGGCGGGCCGCCACGCCACAAATAAATGAATGTGTGGGAAACACTGATATATATATATATATATATGCATGTATATATATATATATATATATATATATATATATATATATATATATGCATGTATGTATATATATATATATATAAATATATATATATATATATATATATACGCATATATATATATATATATATATATACATGCATATATATATATGTATATAAACATGCATATATATATACACATGCATATATATATGTATATATACATACATATATATACATGCATATATATATATATGTATATATATGCATATATATATATATATGCGTGTGTATATATATGCATATATGTACAATATATATGTATATATATATATATATATGCATGTATATATATATGCATATATGTACAATATATATATATGTATATACATGCATTTATATATATATATATGCATGTATATATATACAGTGTATATGCATGTATATGTATATGTATATGCATGTATATATATATATATATACATGCATATATATATGCATATACATATACATGCATATACACTGTATATATATGCATATATATATATATATATATATATATATATATGCATAAATATGTGTGTGTGTGTGCATCTACACCTGACATCCACTGTAATGATACCATGGACAGGAGCGTATCTCGTCGATACTACTATAATTACATTTTTTTTTTTTGGCATCACATTGTACATATTTTAAAAAAAAAATGATATTATGTTTATAAACTCTGGAAGTACGTCCCTGGACACATGAGGACTTTGAATATGACCAATGTATGATCCTGTAACTACTTGGTATCGCATTGATACCCAAATGTGTGGTATCATCCAAAACTAATGTAAAGTATAAAAACAAGAGAAGAATAAGTGATTATTACATTTTAACAGAAGTGTAGATTGAACATTTTAAAACAGAAAATAAGTAGGGCTGCAACAACTAATCGATTATAAAAATAGTTTGCGATTAATTTAGTCATCGATTCTTTGAATCTATGTTATGCGCATGCGCAGAGGCTACGTTTTTTTCTTTTTCTTTTTTTAATAAACCTTTATTTATAAACTGCAACATTTACAAACAGCTGAGAAACAATAATCAAAATAAGTATGGTGCCAGTATGCTGTTTCCCCCCCCCAATAAAATACTGGAAAAGATAGAAATGTAGTTTGTCTCTTTTATCCAATTATTAATCGATTAATCGAAGTAATAATCGACAGATTAATCGATTATCAAATTAGTTGTTAGTTGCAGCCCTAAAAATAAGCAGATATTAACAGTAAAGGAACAAATAGATTAATAATTAATGTGTCCTTAAAGGGGAACATTATCACAATTTCAGAAGGGTTAAAACCATTAAAAATCAGTTCCCAGTTTTTTTCAAAATTTTACCCATGACGCAATATCCCTAAGAAAAAGCTTCAAAGTGCCTGATTTTAACCATCGTTATATACACCCGTCCATTTTCCTGTGACGTCACATAGTGAAGCCAATACAAACAAACATGGCGAATAGAACAGCAAGCTATAGCGACATTAGCTCGGATTCAGACTCGGATTTCAGCGGCTTAAGCGAAATTGAAGAAGAAACTGAAGCTATTGAGCCATATCGGTTTGAACCGTATGCAAACGAAAACGACGAAAACGACACGACAGCCAGCGACACGGGAGAAAGCGAGGACGAATTCGGCGATCGCCTTCTAACCAACGATTGGTGTG
The DNA here is from genome assembly GCF_033978685.3 of Nerophis lumbriciformis. Lineage (NCBI taxonomy): Eukaryota > Metazoa > Chordata > Actinopteri > Syngnathiformes > Syngnathidae > Nerophis > Nerophis lumbriciformis. Next base: position 3,517,233 of record NC_084567.2, on the reverse strand, counting down.
TGTTTGTTTTTAAGTGTTGTAATGTTTTCAAGCTAAATTATTGGTAAACACAGTTTATGTATAATAATTTACGTAAAACCGCGAGTAATGAATAATGTTTTCATCAATTAATATATTCTGTAGACATAACCTCATCCGCTCTCTTTTCCTGAAAGCTGATCTGTCCAGTTTTGGAGTTGATGTCAGCAGGCCAGGGAAGCTAGGGTCGATATTCTTCTCTTGATCATCTTCGGTGGCATAAGGGACGGTGTGAGCCAAGACATCCAGGGGGTTTAGCTCGCTCGTCTGCGGGAACAAACTGCCGCCATTGCTTGCCGTGCTACCGAGGTTCCTTTGTCCCTGAATTGTTCACACACTCCGGTAGATTCAATGGGGGTCTGGCGGCAGATTTCTTTGACTTTATGGTTGGAAATGCATCTGCTTTGAGTGTCGCAGGATATCCACACATTCTTGCCATCTCTGTCGTAGCATAGCTTTCGTCGGTAAAGTGTGCGGAACAAACGTCCAATTTCTTGCCACTTTGGCATCTTTGGGCCACTGGTGCAACTTGAATCCGTCCCTGTTGGTGTTGTTACACCCTCCGACAACACACCGACGAGGCATGATGTCTCCAAGGTACGGAAAACAGTCGAAAAAACGGAAAATAACAGAGCTGATTTGATTCGGTGTTTGTACCATATTTTCCGCACTATTAGCCGCACCTAAAAACCACAAATTTACTCAAAAGCTGACAGTGCGGCTTTTAACCTGGTGCGCTTTATATATGGATAAATATTAAGATTCATTTTCATAAAGTTTCGGTCTCGCAACTTCGGTAAACAGCCGCCATCTTTTTTCCCGGTAGAACAGGAAGCGCTTCTTCTTCTACGCAAGCAACCGCCAAGGTAAGCACCCGCCCCCATAGAACAGGAAGCGCTTCTTCTTCTACTGTAAGAAACCACCCGCCCGCGTAGAAGAAGAAAAAGCGCGCGGATATTACCGTACGTTTAATTTCCTGTTTACATCTGTAAAGACCACAAAATGGCTCCTACTAAGCGACAAGGATCCGGTTCATGAAAAGACGCAATCTCTCCATCCACACACGGATTACTATTTCACAGCAACTGATATTCCTGTGAACCGCACTGTGGATACAACGGGAGCACGTACGGTGAATATTCGCACCACAGGGAATGAGAAGTCATCCTTCACTGTGGTTCTAGCTTGCCATGCTAATGGCCAGAAACTTCCACCCATGGTGATATTCAAAAGGAAGACCTTGCCAAAAGAGACCTTTCCAGCCGGCGTCATCATAAAAGCTAACTCGAAGGGATGGATGGATGAAGAAAAGATGAGCGAGTGGTTAAGGTAAGTTTAAGTTTACGCGAAGAGGCCGGGTGGCTTTCTTCACGCAGCTCAGTCCATGTTGATATACGACACCGTGCGCGCCCACATCACGCTGGTTTTAATATATTATTAAAGTTTGACTGACCTATCTGACTGTTTTTTTGACATTCCTTTAGCGCAGTTAGATGCGGCTTACAACACGGGGCGGCTTATAGATGGACAAAGTTTTGAAATATGCCGTTCATTGAAGGCGCGGCTTTTAACCCAGGGCGCCTTATGGTGTGGAAAATACGGTAATGTGTTTGAGAAAATGGCGGATTGCTTCCCAATGTGACGCCACGTTGTGACGTCATCGCTCCGAGAGCGAATAATAGAAAGGCGTTTAATTCGCCAAAATCCACCCATTTAGAGTTTGGAAATTGGTTAAAAAAATATATGGTCTTTTTTCTGCAACATCAAGGTATATATTGACGCTTACATAGGTCTGGTGATAATGTTCCCCTTTAATAATGTTGACAAAATAGTAGGTAGATAAATGACGCAATATGTTACTGCATATATTTGTTTGTTTACTTACTACTAAAAAGACAAGTTGTCTAGTATGTTCACTATTTTATTTAAGGACAATAAGAAACATATCTTTATTGTACCCTCAATTTTTTTGTTAAAATAAAGCCAATAATGCAATTTTTTGTGGTGCCCTTTATTTGCAAATATTTTATGGTACCAAAACATTGGTATCGGGACAACACTAGAGCCTTATGAATGAAATTTGAGACATTTAAAAGTTTTGTTTCCATGATTTTCGTCCGAAAGTTCCTTCGAAAAAACTATTCCATCGGTTTGTCTTTGCATCCGATCGACATCCACCTCGATACATTCTTGGTAGTAGCGTCATTATCCGAGATCATTTCTGCTATTTCACGTCAGCGTAGCCATTGGAGACGTAATATTTGTCGTCTGTGCCAATATTGCAGCAGACATTACCGGTACTTAAAACAAGTTCAGAGGGCTAGGGTGACATCTTGGGGCAACCGAAAAAGGAATTCATTTAACCGCGCTAAAATAAAATAAGCCCCCCCCCCCCCTAGTGTACGGGAGGCACATGGCGTACAGTCGCATTAGAGGGAGTACATGGACACTTGGACTTCACACGTAGGTGTGATAACACAAAAAACATTTGAGAAATCAGACTAAATTTGTTCAAGACACTAAAAGAATGTCCATGAGACACTTCACACTAGAGATGCGCGGTTTGCGGGCACAACCGCGGAGTCCGCGGATTATCCGCGGATCGGGCGGATGAAATTTTAAAAAATTAGATTTTATCCGCGGGTCGGGTCGGGTGGTTAAAAAAAATTTGATTTTAAATAGATTCAGGCGGGTGGCAGTTAAACCAATTGTGAAATATATATACATAGTTAAATGTTGTTACCCACATACGAAAAACGAGCAGGCACCTGCAGCATATGCCACAACAGAAGAAAAAAAAGAAAAGAGATGGACACTTTTACGGAGCGGAGAAGGGACGCCTCGCCGGGGTCCGGGACCAAGGCCCCTTCCCCTGAGAGGGCCCCACCGGGAGCCGTAGCTGAGGCGATCCGCGAGAAGGGCTTGACGCACGTCCAGGGTCACCACCGCACCGACACCCCGCCTCGTCCGCCTTCGCCGCGGCCGGCGTCACGCGCAGCAGGTAAGCAGCTTACCTGCCCGCCACCCCCGTAGCCGGGGGCTCGTAACAGGGGTCACTCCGCGCGCTCCGCCCGCGCAGCTTACCTGCCCGCCACCCCTGTTGCCGGGGGCGCGTAACAGGGGTCACTCCGCGCGCAGTGCGCTCACGAAAGGGGTGGGGCTCACCCTGGTTGATATAGACAGCAGCTAGGACGGTGGCCATGGAGGTTGGAACCCGCTAAGGAGTGTGTAACAACCCACCTGCCGAATCAACTAGCCCTGAAAATGGATGGCGCTGGAGCGTCGGGCCCATATACCCGGCCGTCGCCTGCAGCGAGACGCGCTTGGAGGTGCGCTCAGTGCGGCTCCCATATGATTGCGCACTGGTGTGCGTCTGGGTCGTGACAGCGTGGCACGCGAATGTCTGTGCTGCATTGGATCAGTCTCCTTTCTTTAACAGGCAAAAGCTTTATAACCTCACTAATGCCTTGCATCGTCTATATTAGATATATAACAACGGGCGGATGCGGGCGGATGCGGTTCTGATCAAATGTTAGATCGGGTGGATTGCGGATGGTTGACGACTTTCTGATGCGGTTGCGGATGAAATAATTGCCTATCCGCGCATCTCTACTTCACACACATGCAGTACATAGAAGAAAGTGTGGAGCGAGTTCAAGGAGAAACAGCTCATGGATCATGTCTGAACTAAAGTGTTTGTGTCCTGCAGACGTCCAGCAGCTGACTGGTCATCCAGAAGAACTTCCTCCTCAGCCGCAGGGTGAGAGCTCCACTTTGAAGCAAGAGCGTCCATGGCCCCCCCACATTAAAGAGGAAGAGAAGGAACTCTGCATAACGCAGGAAGCTGATCCCACCAAGTTGCCACCGACTGTTGTCTCTGTGAAGACTGAAGATGATGAAGAGAAACCACAAGTAGACAACCTCTTAGCTCCACTATCAGATAGTGAGGCTGAAGACGAGGTTGAAGTAACTTTGAGCAGCGATACAGACTGTGAAGATGATATGAGGACTCACACTGACAACAAACACTCTGGGTGCTCAAAAAAGAAAAAGAGGGATAAAAATGGTTTGATTTTCTCGGCTTGTGGCTCCACTCATGAGAGCAATTTGACTGGACAGATGAGAACACACACAGAGGAGAAATCATATACTTGTTCAGTTTGCGGTAAAATATGCTCATGTAAGACAAGTTTGACAAGACACATGAGAACACACACAGGAAAGAAGCGTTTTAAATGCCCATTTTGCAGTAAAAGATTTTTACGTCGGAATCATTTGCCAAGACACATGAGAACACACACAGGAGAGAAACCTTTTAATTGCTCAGATTGCAGTAAAAGATTTTCTACGAGGTCCAGATTGACTGAACACATGAGAATACACACAGGAGAAAAACCATTCAATTGTTCAGAATGTGGTAAAATGTTTTCTCACAAGGGCACTTGGACAAGCCACATGGCAAGACACACAGGAGAGAAACCACTTAATTGTTCAGAATGTGGTCAAATGTTTTATTGTAAGTACACTTTGGCAAAACACATGGTAACGCACACATCAGAAAAACTGTTTAATTGCTCAGTTTGCTGCAAAACATTTGCTTCTAATGCCTATTTGGTAACACACATGAGAAGACACACAGAAGGGAAACAATGTGTGTGTTCAGTTTGCGAAAAAAGGTTTTATCGAAACGGCGATTTGGTACAACATATGAAAACACACACAGGAGAGAAACCGTTTAAATGTTCAGTTTGTGGCAGAGGTTTTGCCTATAAGTACGCTTTGCCAAGACACATGAGATCACACACGGGAGAGAAACCTTTTAGTTGTTCAGTCTGTTATAGAAGCTTTTCTTCTATGATAGCTTTAAAACAACACACAATGAAACACACTGGAGATTAAAACATTTGTTCAATATGTGGTATAAGACGCCCAAGAACTACACTTATGTTAAAGTACCAGTGGATTGGACAATCAAGTGTCCTCTATGTTGGAGCTATTATCTTATAGTTCCGATTTACAACTTTGTAAGACATACAAAGTTTGTGAGTAAATAGGTATGAACAAAATAGTATCAATCTCACTGAGATTCCCGAGCCATTTTGAGAGATAATGAGCTAGCCAGTCACGTGATCCATGATGTAGCGGTGGGAACCGTAGGTCCTCCCCCCATTAACAACAATGCAGACTTTGTGAGAGCCAACAATTACTTTGGGACAAATGGTGATCCAGAACCTTATATTTTTGAATATGTGACTTCGGAGGCTTTGTGCTTAACAGATCCAGCTTTAGTGAAACGCTAAGCATGGTGTAGCAATATTGCTAAGTGCTAAAGAAGAAATACAAACTAATATAATAAAATGATAGCATACTGTACAATGTTTGCTCTCACTGTGATGACGACTGATAGGATGTCCACATCTGCAGCCTTGACGCTGTGAACAACAGGAACAGGCTGTTCTGAAAACACCCCCGAGGACGCCTCAATGATGGACGCTTTTGACCTCCTCAACGACACCTGGAGTCGAACTTTTGCTTGCATGCAGATCGGCCTCAGTCTATGAACATTACATCATCACGCCCGAGACAATTGGGCACATACACACACATCTCCCTTGCCCCACCCCACGCCTTCCCGACCACTTGTTTCTCTTCGGGGTGATGGACGGCTGGCAGCGCTTCATAGCAGCAGTCGACCTCCAGGGTCCCAACCCTTTCCCCGCCCCTCTGTTGCGATTTGTCGTGATTAAATGTAACGTGTTTATGTGTGCATTGCATGGAGGTTTTTTCCCACTCCAGACTAGGCCCCCTTAGGAGCCCAGTCTAGATTGTATTTTTTCGCAGCGTTTTACCTTTTTTTTAAAAATCTTTTACGGGGCGCCTTTGGCGACCCATCAGCGTTCCTGTTCTGTAACCCTGTACACTGTTTGTTTGTCTCATCTTGAACGGGTTTGTGCTGAAAACATAGTTTTGTTATACTTGTGCAATGACAATAAAGTCAGTATCCTATCCAGAGGTTAATTTCGCCTCACCTAGTGTGTGTGTGTGTGTGTGACAATCGTTGGTATTTTATTATTATTATCTTCCAGTTGAGATGAAGAATGAATCATAATCCACACGAAGGGTTTAAGAAAAGTTGCCGTAATCTGTTGTAGTGTGTTTGTCCCCATCTTCGGTTAATACTTGAATGTCACAGAAGGTCGTCCTATTATCCAGATGAGACACAGGATTCATAATCTAGAATAACTTTGACGAGCTGAGACGCGATGCAGCAGTAGCAGAAACGGCATCAGAAACATTTTTCTTCTTTCTAGCAGTTTTACAGCTGTTGGCATGCATTTATGTTGCATTACTGCCATCTTCAGTTTCATTTTACAATTACATCGCAGTCTTCTATTTCTGGGGCTGAGGTTGCTGAGGTAGTTAAAAAGTTCCTCGGTGGCAAGGCCCCGGGGGTGAATGAGAACCGCCCGGAGTTCCTTAAGGCTCTGGATGCTGTGGGGCTGTCTTGGTTGACAAGACTCTGCAGCGTCGCGTGGACATCGGGGGCGGTACCTCTGGATTGGCAGACAGGGGTGGTGGTTCCTCTCTTTAAGAAGGGGTACCGGAGGGTGTGGTCTAACTATCGTGGGATCACACTCCTCAGCCTTCCCGGTAAGGTCTATTCAGGTGTACTGGAGAGGAGGCTACGCCGGATAGTCGAAACTCGGATTCAGGAGGAACAGTGTGGTTTTCTTCCTGGTCGTGGAACTGTGGACCAGCTCTATACTCTTGGCAAGGTCCTTGAGGGTGCATGGGAGTTTGCCCAACCAGTCTACATGTGCTTTGTGGACTTGGACAAGGCATTCGACCGTGTCCCTCGGGAAATCCTGTGGGGAGCGCTCAGAGAGTATGGGGTATCGGACTGTCTGATTGTGGCGGTCCGCTCCCTGTATGATCAGTGTCAGAGCTTGGTCCGCATTGCCGGCAGTAAATCGGACACGTTTCCAGTGAGGGTTGGACTCCGCCAAGGCTGCCCTTTGTCACCCATTCTGTTCATAACTTTTATGGACAGAATTTCTAGGCGCAGTCAAGGCGTTGAGGGGATCCGGTTTGGTGGCTGCAGGATTAGATCTCTGCTTTTTGCAGATGATGTGGTCCTGATGGCTTCATCTGGCCAGGATCTTCAGCTCTCGCTGGATCGGTTCGCAGCCGAGTGTGAAGCGACTGGGATGAGAATCAGCACCTCCAAGTCCAAGTCCATGGTTCTCGCCCGGAAAAGGGTGAAGTGCCATCTCCGGGTTGGGGAGGAGACCCTGCCCCAAGTGAAGGAGTTCAAGTACCTCGGAGTCTTGTTCACGAGTGAGGGAAGAGTGGATCGTGAGATCGACAGGCGGATCGGTGCGGCATCTTCATGAATGCGGACGCTGTATCGATCCGTTGTGGTGAAGAAGGAGCTGAGCCGGAAGGCAAAGCTCTCAATTTACCGGTCGATCTACGTTCCCATCCTCACCTATGGTCATGAGCTTTGGGTTATGACCGAAAGGACAAGATCACGGGTACAAGCGGCCCAAATGAGTTTCCTCCGCCGGGTGGCAGGGCTCTCCCTTAGAGATAGGGTGAGAAGCTCTGTCATCCGCAGGGAGCTCAAAGTAAAGCCGCTGCTCCTCCACATGGAGAGGAGCCAGATGAGGTGGTTTGGGCATCTGGTCAGGATGCCACCCGATCGCCTCCCTCGGGAGGTGTTTAGGGCACGTCCGACCGGTAGGAGGCCACGGGGAAGACCCAGGACACGTTGGGAAGACTATGTCTCCCGGCTGGCCTGGGAACGCCTCGGGATCCCCCGGGAAGAGCTGGACGAAGTGGCTGGGGAGAGGGAAGTCTGGGCTTCCCTGCTTAGGCTGCTGCCCCCGCGACCCGACCTCTGATAAGCGGAAGAAGATGGATGGATGGATGGATCGCAGTCTCTCCTCGGGTCCAGTGCAGCATAATAATAGCGTATCTGCATTAGCACCCATAATAACAACATTGTTAATATTTGGTTAAAAGTCAGGTATTTAGAGGTATTGTTTGCAGAGTTTGAATGGTTATTTAGTCGGGGTGTAACGGTACACAAAAAATTTTGTTCGGTACGTACCTCGGTTTAGAGGTCACGGTTCGATTCATTTTCGGTACAGTAAGAAAACAACAAAATATACATTTTTTTGGTTATTTATTTACCAAATGTGTAAAGAATGGCATAACATACATATACACACAGGGTCCATTGCCAGGGTTAATGTGGTCAACATATATAAAATAAAAACTAAATAAGATAAGGCTCAGAATGGTTTCTTAACAAAACCTTTCTACATATAAAGTCCTTTTTTTGATTGATTGATTGAGACTTTTATTAGTAGATTGCACAGTACAGTACATATTTCGTACAATTGACCACTAAATGGTAGCACCCCAATAAGTTTTTTAACTTGTTTAAGTCGGGCTCCATGTTAATCAACATTAAACTGCCTCGAGTTGTTGCTCAGATTAAATAAAATGACAAAACTTTTCTTCTACATACAAAAAGTGCAACATTAAACAGTTTCAAGTCAACTCAGCCTCAGATTAACTTTTCTTTTCCCCCCAGCCTGTCATGTCTGGGTAATCATGTTTTGTTTTAAGTCATGTTTTGTTTAGTTTCTGGCTTTTCACTCCCTTGTCTTGTTTGCATGATTACCCATTAGTTTCACCTGTTCCACGTTTGGACTCATTGTGCACTCTTGTTTGTCACCATAGCAACCATTAGTTTTCACCTGTCACGTCACGCACCTGTTTCACGTTTTGAGTCACGCACCTGCTTTCACTAATCATGTCCATAGTATTTAAGTTCATTCATTTTCTGTTGTTCGTCCTGACGACATCCCCGCATTTATGCTCCTGCACACTCTCCACACCCTGATGACCCTTGCTACTCTTTTTTTCATGCCGGTTCCATGCCAAGTAAGTTTTTGTTTATTAAGCCACAGTTAGTGTTTTGTTTAATTGTTCATAGTTTCTGCCAATGTGCAAGTTTTGTGTTTATAGTCTAGTTTTGTACCTCCGCCCGTGTGCGCGCTTTTCGTTTATTCCTTTTTTGATAGTTTAAATAAATCATGTACCCACCTTCAAGCCTTGACCAGTCCAGTTCATTTGCACCACGGGAGAACAAACCAAGCCACAGTCCAAGTCATGACACAGCCTGGCTAACTTGGCAGTAAGAGGATATATGGGCTCATTGTTCTTCCACCATAGAAGTGGCTCAAAATCTAGTTTTTAATGCAATTTTGTCTTAAATTTGCTGCTATAAAAACATTTGTTATTGCTTTAGCCCTGCCTGACTCGCCGAGGAGAGGCTGCTTGAATGCGGTGGTGACGCTTCAAATGGGTTAGCATGTTTGACGTGTTGTCAGAAGCAGCTGCTGAACAATGTCGGCAAACCTCCGTCCTCCATTGTTGTATCGCACCACCAGCCGAAGTGTTCCCAAACGGGAGATCTTAACGAGGCAGGAGGGTCTTCCACCTCTGGCTTTTATATGTTGTCGTAGCCCGGTTGCTGCTAGCATGCGGCGTGTTGTGCCTCGGTGTGCATTGTTTACACAACGTGCGGTACGCTACTTAATATGTCCGTGTGGAAACTCGTTCGGTACACCTCCGAACCGAACCGAAACTACCGTAACGGTTCAATACAAATACACGTACCGTTACACCCCTATTATTTAGAGAGTTTTGTGGGCGAAATAGAGAGCCCCCATTGACTCCATTGTTACAGGGGAACATTATCACCAGACCTATGTAAGCGTCAATATATACCTTGATGTTGCAAAAAAAAGACCATATATTTTTTTAACCGATTTCCGAACTCTAAATGGGTGAATTTTGGCGAATTAAACGCCTTTCTATTATTCGCTCTCGGAGCGATGACGTCACAACGTGGCGTCACATCGGGAAGCAATCCGCCATTTTCCGTACCTTGGAGACATCATGCCTCGTCGGTGTGTTGTCGGAGGGTGTAACAACACGAACAGGGACGGATTCAAGTTGCACCAGTGGCCCAAAGATGCCAAAGTGGCAAGAAATTGGACGTTTGTTCCGTACACTTTACCGACGAAAGCTATGCTATGACAGAGATGGCAAGAATGTGTGGATATCCTGCGACACTCAAAGCAGATGCATTTCCAACCATAAAGTCAAAGAAATCTGCCGCCAGACCCCCATTGAATCTGCCGGAGTGTGTGAGCAATTCAGGGACAAAGGACCTCGCTAGTACGGCAAGCAATGGCGGCAGTTTGTTCCCGCAGACGAGCGAGCTAAACCCCCTGGATGTCTTGGCTCACACCGTCCCTTATGCCACCGAAGATGATCAAGAGAAGAATATCGACCCTAGCTTCCCTGGCCTGCTGACATCAACTCCAAAACTGGACAGATCAGCTTTCAGGAAAAGAGCGCGGATGAGGGTATGTCTACAGAATATATTAATTGATGAAAATTGGGCTGTCTGCACTCTCAAAGTGCATGTTGTTGCCAAATGTATTTCATATGCTGTAAACCTAGTTCATAGTTGTTAGTTTCCTTTAATGCCAAACAAACACATACCAATCGTTGGTTAGAAGGCGATCGCCGAATTCGTCCTCGCTTTCTCCCGTGTCGCTGGCTGTCGTGTCGTTTTCCTCGGTTTCGCTTGCATACGGTTCAAACCGATATGGCTCAATAGCGTCAGTTTCTTCTTCAATTTGGTTTTCGCTACCTGCCTCCACACTACAACCATCCGTTTCAATACATGCGTAATCTGTTGAATCGCTTAAGCCGCTGAAATCCGAGTCTGAATCCGAGCTAATGTCGCTATAGCTTGCTGTTCTATGCGCCATGTTTGTTTGTGTTGGCTTCACTATGTGACGTCACAGGAAAATGGACGGGTGTATATAACGATGGTTAAAATCAGGCACTTTGAAGCTTTTTTTAGGGATATTGCGTGATGGGTAAAATTTTGAAAAAAACTTCGAAAAATATAATAAGCCACTGGGAACTGATTTTTAATGGTTTTAACCATTCTGAAATTGTGATAATGTTCCCCTTTAAGGGACTCATTTATTTACGACTTAGAATGCATTAAAACAAAGGAAGCGAGATTGTAAATGATAAACAGCACATCTCTTTCTAAATCTTGTATATTTCCAGTATGACTGATCTGATAATATGGACAGAGGGCAGAGGCGTTCCCATGGTGACGTCAATCTACGGAAATTGGTGAGTATGCACAATGGCCGCCTGACATCGTGGCACGTTGTGATGTTTAGACGGTATTTTCCACATACTTTGCGGACTGTAAATACAATTGGATATGGTTTAATGCAGTGTTTTTCAACCTTTTTTGAGCCGAGGCACATTTTTTGCGTTGGAAAAAATCCAAAGGCAACTTCTTGCATACTTGCCAACCTTGAGACCTCCGATTTCGGGAGGTGGGGGGCGTTGTCGGGGGTGGGGCGGGGGCGTGGTTAAGATATATATATATAAAATATATATAGCTAGAATTCACTGAAAGTCAAGTATTTCTTATATATATATATATATATATATATATATATATATATATATATATATATATATATATATATATATATATATATATATATATATATATATATGTATTTATATATATATATATATATATATATATATATATATATATATATATATATATATATAAGAAATACTTGACTTTCAGTGAATTCTAGCTATATATATTTTATATATATATATATATATATATATATATATATATATATATATATATATATATATATATATATATATATATATATATATATAAAGAAATACTTGAATTTCAGTGTTAATTTATTTACACATAAACACACACATAACACTCATCTACTCATTGTTGAGTTAAGGGTTGAATTGGCCATCCTTGTTCTATTCTCTGTCACTATTTCAGAACACACACATTATACAAATATACAATATAAAATCAATAAGAAAACGGGAGCTCTAATTTGGGAGTCTGAATTAGGATCAGAAGTTCCTATATAAACATTGCGCACTCACGTCGCCTTTTTGTATTGATTACTGCAGCTGTGCACTGGATTCATTCACAAATACAAACTACAACTCACAAACACTTTAGAGTTAGGCTCCACCACCAGAATGTGTACTTAAACTTATAAAGATCACATGGATATTATTCAGTGAGTTGATTCACCAAAACTAACTTGTTATACAGGAGGAAAAAGCACACAGGACGTTTCAATTGTTCACAGACTGGTCGTGCTCATCAGAATGACAAGACACTTCCGGTCTGCAGGTGATAGCATTCAATTGGGAAGAAACGCCCTACTGCCCCCTACTGACCAATGTGAATACTAATAAATGTGGAATGACAGCTCCAAAAACGATTTCAAACCACAAAATAAAATAAATAAATCAACACAAAAATGTGACACATTATGGGTGGGTCACATATGCATGTACACTAGATGGCAGTATTGTCCTGTTTAAAAGTGTCACAACATTGCTGTTTACGGCAATGTTGTGAACAGGCTGTCAACACGTCACTCAGGTCCGCCTGAATTTCGGGAGATTTTCGGGAGAAAATTTGTCCCGGGAGGTTTTCGGGAGAGGCGCTGAATTTTGGGAGTCTCCCGGAAAATCCGGGAGGGTTGGCAAGTATGACTTCTTGCCGTCTAAAAAAAGTAAATTAACGATGTAAAGGGACAAGCGGTATAAAATGGATGGATGGAAGGCTTTATTTCCAAACCTTGAAAAATAGCTCCGGGCACCAAGCTGTCCGCAATGGCCGGATATAAGGCTCTACCTCGGGGTACAAGAGGTGCAGAGCATCGTTGTCGCTCAACATGACGATAGTCTCGGTCTCGTATTTGAAGACAAATGTTTATCACTACTGTCACCCCAGCTTGACATGTCTGATTTTTAATGAATAAACAAAGCTATACTTTTATATTTATATATAAGTGGCTCTTTCCACTCCGCATTGTGTCGCCACACTGGACACCATTTTCAGTGCTGAGCGCGCAAAGGATCTTGGGAAGTGAAGTGCACACGGACCTGATGACGTCAGCACCCCCCACACATGCGCACTGCGAAGGATGCGGCGGCTGAATCGAGACACAGCTTGTGAGTCTAAGATGGCGGACTGAAGACGTTTCAAATTCACGACCTAATACTTTTATATATTCTCAAAAACTCGTCGTTTCTTTAAGCCCATGAAACGGAAGATGAGTTTGGAGCGACAGAGTGTTAGCTGACGTGAAGATTGAAGACGTGATAGAAGATGGACGACTACTGCTATGCTAAGATGGCGACGTCATGTAAAAGAGAAAGTGAAAGCGAATCAGCGGGGAACAAGACAATAACTGAAGACAAAGATGAGCAAGTTGAAGTTTCCAACAACGTCATTTTGGAGGCAATCGTAAGCCCTGAACAGAGCGTGGATGAGAAATTAGCCGACTATGTTGAAGAACGTAAACAAAGGACCGCCATGATTGTTAGCTTGAAGAAGGCAGTGGAGTTCACATCAGAGGAGATGAAAGAATGCAAAAGTCAAATGAAGAAAGTGGAAGAGCAAAACAAGCGCTTGTGTAAAGAAAAGAATGATGTGAAAGAAGAGATGTTGGGGAAGAGTAAGAGATGTGAAGAGAAGACTGGACCACATGTCTACATCAACGTGCAGAGGATTGGAGGTAATAAAGAACAAGAATAATATTGATTACTCTCAATTTTGGATTATTGGGAAGTTCTCCACAAGTGTCGAAGCTCATATAGTCAAAAAACGAATTCAATTTAATTACCATTTTTTGGTTTTATCTATAAAAGGGTCCAGATTGTGGCGTGCTGTGACTATATTGTTGGTTCAACCTTTTAATTTAACCCTTGTGTGGTGTTCGGGTCTGTGGGACCCGTTTTCGATATTTATTAAAAGAAAAACGATACAATCAATTACTTTTTCAAACTCAGACTCAGTGACTTTGGCTCATTTTCCGTGAAGAACATATATCAGAATATATATTTAATGACCACACACACCATACACCCCCACTACACATTTATATTACATATAAGATGTCCGGGTCCACTGGACCCAGGGCTAATAGAAGTGTGAAAATGTATGTTCTGTGTAACACACACACACACACACAGCAGGCCTAGACAGGAGGAGGACAGAGTGTAGGTACACAGAACATCAGAGGGTCAAATGTGCGAGAAAATGAGAGCAGACAGTGTTGACAAACAATGTTGCAACCTTGTGTGGGAACCGGTTAGGGCAGGGGTCGGCAACCCAAAATGTTGAAAGAGCCATATTGGACCAAAAAATACAAAAAAAATCTGTCTGGAGCCGCAAAAAATTAAAAGCCATATTACATACAGGTAGTGTGTCATGAGATATACATTGAATTAAGAGGACTTAAAGGAAACTGATTTGACCTCAAATATAGCTACAAATGAGGCATTATGATCAGAGGTGGGTAGAGTAGCCAGAAATTGTACTCAAGTAAGAGTACTGTTACTTTAGAGATTTATTACTCAAGTAAAAGTAAGGAGTAGTCACCCAAATATTTACTTGAGTAAAAGTAAAAAGTATGTTGTGAAAAAACTACTCAAGTACTGAGTAACTGATGAGTAACATACACACACATATCATATATATATATATAAATATATATATATATATATATATATATATATATATATATATATATATATACACATATATATATATACACACACACATTTATATATATATATATATATACACATTTATATATATATATATATATATATATATATGTATATATATATATATATATATATATATATATATATATATATATACAGTATATAATTTATATTTATTTATTTTGCCGTTTTTGTTTACATGTTAAAGGTGTTTTAATGAATATACATGCATGTTTAACACATATAGATTCCTTTCTTTCATGAAGACAAGAATATAAGTTGGTGTATTACCTGATTCTGATGACTTGTATTGATTGTAATCAGACAGTAGTGCTGATAGCGTCCACGTTTTCAAATGGAGGAGAAAAAAAGTTCCTCCTTTCTGTCTAATACCACATGAAAGTGGTTGGTTTTTGACATCTTATTTGTCCAGCTTCCATATTCGTTTTTATACACTTTACAAGAAATACATTGGCGGCAAACTCCGTAGCTTGCTAGCTTGTTTGCGCTGGCTTTCGGAGACTCTTGTTTTGAAAGCGCAGGCGCGATGGAGCGGCACTTTTATTGTGAAGACAGGAACTGTGCAGTCAGTCTTTAGGCTTTTGACGGGAAATAAAAAAGGGTCTTTTTTCCTTCACACTTTTGATTGATTGATTGAAACTTTTATCAGTAGATTGCACAGTACAGTACATATTCTGTACAATTGACCACTAAATGGTAACACCCCAATAAGTTTTTCAACTTGTTTAAGTCAGGTCATGTGACCGCCTGGCTCTGTTTGATTGGTCCAACGTCACCAGTGACTGCATCTGATTGGTGGAACGGAGTGAACGTCACCAGTGACTGTATTTGTTGAAACGCAGGCACTATGAAGGTCTGTCTGACAGACCAAAACAAACAAAGCGTGCATTAACAGATCGATAAAAATTTGTAGCGAGTAGCGAGCTGAATGTAGATAAAAGTAGCGGTGTAAAAGTAGCGTTTCTTCTCTATAAATATACTCAAGTAAAAGTAAAAGTATGTTGCATTAAAACTACTCTTAGAAGTACAATTTATCCCAAAAGTTACTCAAGTAGATGTAACGGAGTAAATGTAGCGCGTTACTACCCACCTCTGATTATGATGCAATATGTACATATAGCTAGCCTAAATAGCATGTTAGCATCGATTAGCTTGCAGTCATGCAGTGACCAAATATGTCTGATTAGCACTCCAACAAGTCAGTAACATCAAAACTCACCTTTCATGCACAACCTTAAAAGTTTGGTGGACAAAATGAGACAGAAAAAGAAGTGGCATAAAACACGTCCTAGAAAGTTATACATGTAAACAAACTACGGTGAGTTCAAGGACCGCCAAAATTAGTAGGACAAAACGGCGCTCGCCAAATACCTGAATCAGTGAAGCATGTTTATTATAAACAGTGTGCTTTATAACAATTAGGGAGGTTTGTGTCATGTTTGTCCTCCTACAGAAACTATATTAAAACAAAA
This sequence comes from Nerophis lumbriciformis, assembly GCF_033978685.3. Classification (NCBI taxonomy): domain Eukaryota; kingdom Metazoa; phylum Chordata; class Actinopteri; order Syngnathiformes; family Syngnathidae; genus Nerophis; species Nerophis lumbriciformis. The sequence continues at coordinate 3,501,022 of NC_084567.2, read as the reverse complement.
AATAGATTGTTTTCCCCTCATCTTTTTCCATTTTTCATACATTTCTGAAAAAGCTCCAGAGAGCCACTAGGGCGGCGCTAAAGAGCCGCGGGTTGCCGACCCCTGGGTTAGGGCGATAAGCAAACTGGTATGGGTTGAATGTGGGTGGGGGGGAGTCTGGAGACAATGTATTCCTTTACCAGCCTCTCGAAGCACTTCATTACAGATGTTTATTGGGATAAGGTAAACATCTGTTCAGTATATTAACATCAAAGTGTTTGATTGTGAGGCATTAAAAGCCACAAAATGCAACGGGTCCATCAGACCCACAAACGCTGGCTGAGTAACAACAATATGAACGTTGCACAAGGGTTAAGGTAAATAAGATTTTTTTTAAAAGTGAAATGAATCTAAATTCAATGAAAGCCCCACTTTGCATTAACTTGACGAGCTTGGTCGAAGAATTATGATAGTAGTTGTATTGATGACAACAGTACTCACTTCTCTTATCCGGACTGTATCCTCCACATACAACAAAAGTGAAGCGACATGAGAACAACATTCTCTCAACTAGGGCTGGGCGATATGGCCTTTTATTGATATGTGGATATGTTTAGTCCATGTCACCATACACCATATATATGTGGATATGTTTAGTCCATGTCACCATACACCATATATATGTGGATATGTTTAGTCCATGTCACCATACACCATATATATGTGGATATGTTTAGTCCATGTCACCATACACCATATATATGTGGATATGTTTAGTCCATGTCACCATACACCATATATACAGGTAAAAGCCAGTAAATTAGAATATTTTGAAAAACTTGATTTATTTCAGTAATTGCATTCAAAAGGTGTAACTTGTACATTATATTTATTCATTGCACACAGACTGATGCATTCAAATGTTTATTTTATTTAATTTTGATGATTTGAAGTGGCAACAAATGAAAATCCAAAATTCCGTGTGTCACAAAATTAGAATATTACTTAAGGCTAATACAAAAAAGGGATTTTTAGAAATGTTGGCCAACTGAAAAGTATGAAAATGAAAAATATGAGCATGTACAATACTCAATACTTGGTTGGAGCTCCTTTTGCCTCAATTACTGCGTTAATGCGGCGTGGCATGGAGTCGATGAGTTTCTGGCACTGCTCAGGTGTTATGAGAGCCCAGGTTGCTCTGATAGTGGCCTTCAACTCTTCTGCGTTTTTGGGTCTGGCATTCTGCATCTTCCTTTTCACAATACCCCACAGATTTTCTATGGGGCTAAGGTCAGGGGAGTTGGCGGGCCAATTTAGAACAGAAATACCATGGTCCGTAAACCAGGCACGGGTAGATTTTGCGCTGTGTGCAGGCGCCAAGTCCTGTTGGAACTTGAAATCTCCATCTCCATAGAGCAGGTCAGCAGCAGGAAGCATGAAGTGCTCTAAAACTTGCTGGTAGACGGCTGCGTTGACCCTGGATCTCAGGAAACAGAGTGGACCGACACCAGCAGATGACATGGCACCCCAAACCATCACTGATGGTGGAAACTTTACACTAGACTTCAGGCAACGTGGATCCTGTGCCTCTCCTGTCTTCCTCCAGACTCTGGGACCTCGATTTCCAAAGGAAATGCAAAATTTGCATGGTTGGGTGATGGTTTGGGGTGCCATGTCATCTGCTGGTGTCGGTCCACTCTGTTTCCTGAGATCCAGGGTCAACGCAGCCGTCTACCAGCAAGTTTTAGAGCACTTCATGCTTCCTGCTGCTGACCTGCTCTATGGAGATGGAGATTTCAAGTTCCAACAGGACTTGGCGCCTGCACACAGCGCAAAATCTACCCGTGCCTGGTTTACGGACCATGGTATTTCTGTTCTAAATTGGCCCGCCAACTCCCCTGACCTTAGCCCCATAGAAAATCTGTGGGGTATTGTGAAAAGGAAGATGCAGAATGCCAGACCCAAAAACGCAGAAGAGTTGAAGGCCACTATCAGAGCAACCTGGGCTCTCATAACACCTGAGCAGTGCCAGAAACTCATCGACTCCATGCCACGCCGCATTAACGCAGTAATTGAGGCAAAAGGAGCTCCAACCAAGTATTGAGTATTGTACATGCTCATATTTTTCATTTTCATACTTTTCAGTTGGCCAACATTTCTAAAAATCCCTTTTTTGTATTAGCCTTAAGTAATATTCTAATTTTGTGACACACGGAATTTTGGATTTTCATTTGTTGCCACTTCAAATCATCAAAATTAAATGAAATAAACATTTGAATGCATCAGTCTGTGTGCAATGAATAAATATAATGTACAAGTTACACCTTTTGAATGCAATTACTGAAATAAATCAAGTTTTTCAAAATATTCTAATTTACTGGCTTTTACCTGTATGTGGATATGTTTAGTCCATGTCACCATACACCATATATATGTGGATATTTAGCCTTAGCCTTGAATGAACACTTGATGCATATAATCACAGCAGTATGATGATTCTATGTGTCTACATTAAAGCATTCTTCTTCATAATGCATTAATATATGCTACTTTTAAACTTTCATGCAGAGAGGTATACCACAATTAAGTCAATTTAGCAAAAGTATATTTATTAAAGAGTTATTAAGCAGTGGCACAAACATTCATGTAATTTCCAAAACAGAAAGTGCAAGTTTGTCAGAGACATTTTAAAACAAGCTATTAGTGCACTTTTGTGCATGATGTCACTAAGATGCATACTTGCCAACCCTCCCAGATTTTCCGGGAGACTCACGAAATTCAGCGCCTCTCCCGAAAACCTCCCGGGACAAATTTTCTCCTGAAAATCTCCCGAAATTCAGGCGGAGCTGGAAGCCACGCCCCCTCCAGCTCCATGCGGACCTGAGTGACGTGTCAACAGCCTGTATTCACATCCGCTTTTCCACAATATAAACAGCGTGCCTGCCCAAACACGTTATAACTGTAGAATGATCATGGCGAGTTCTTGGTTTCTTATGTGGGTTTATTGTTAGGCAGTTTCATTAACGTCCTCCCAGCGCGGTAACAACACACAACAACAGCAGTCACGTTTTATTCTACTGTAAAGCAGTTCGTCTGCCGTAAAGTTAAAAGTTAAAGTTAAAGTACCAATGATTGTCACACACACACTAGGTGTGGCGAAATTATTCTCTGCATTTGACCCATCACCCTTGATCACCCCCTGGGAGGTGAGGGGAGCAGTGGGCAGCAGCGGTGGCTGCGCCCGGGAATCATTTTGGTGATTTAACCCCCAATTCCAACCCTTGATGCTGAGTGCCAAGCAGGGAGGTAATGGGTCCCATTTTTATAGTCTTTGGTATGACTCGGCCGGGATTTGAACTCCCAACCTACCGATCTCAGGACGGACACTCTAACCACTAGGCCACTGAGTAGGTCATTCATTTAATTTTGAGGATTTGAAGTGGCAACAAATGAAAATCCAAAATTCCGTGTGTCACAAAATTAGAATATTACTTAAGGCTAATACAAAAAAGGGATTTTTAGAAATGTTGGCCAACTGAAAAGTATGAAAATGAAAAATATGAGCATGTACAATACTCAATACTTGGTTGGAGCTCCTTTTGCCTCTATTACTGCGTTAATGCGGCGTGGCATGGAGTCGATGAGTTTCTGGCACTGCTCAGGTGTTATGAGAGCCCAGGTTGCTCTGATAGTGGCCTTCAACTCTTCTGCGTTTTTGGGTCTGGCATTCTGCATCTTCCTTTTCACAATACCCCACAGATTTTCTATGGGGCTAAGGTCAGGGGAGTTGGCGGGCCAATTTAGAACAGAAATACCATGGTCCGTAAACCAGGCACGGGTAGATTTTGCGCTGTGTGCAGGCGCCAAGTCCTGTTGGAACTTGAAATCTCCATCTCCATAGAGCAGGTCAGCAGCAGGAAGCATGAAGTGCTCTAAAACTTGCTGGTAGACGGCTGCGTTGACCCTGGATCTCAGGAAACAGAGTGGACCGACACCAGCAGATGACATGGCACCCCAAACCATCACTGATGGTGGAAACTTTACACTAGACTTCAGGCAACGTGGATCCTGTGCCTCCCCCTGTCTTCCTCCAGACTCTGGGACCTCGATTTCCAAAGGAAATGCAAAATTTGCATGGTTGGGTGATGGTTTGGGGTGCCATGTCATCTGCTGGTGTCGGTCCACTCTGTTTCCTGAGATCCAGGGTCAACGCAGCCGTCTACCAGCAAGTTTTAGAGCACTTCATGCTTCCTGCTGCTGACCTGCTCTATGGAGATGGAGATTCCAAGTTCCAACAGGACTTGGCGCCTGCACACAGCGCAAAATCTACCCGTGCCTGGTTTACGGACCATGGTATTTCTGTTCTGAATTGGCCAGCCAACTCCCCTGACCTTAGCCCCATAGAAAATCTGTGGGGTATTGTGAAAAGGAAGATGCAGAATGCCAGACCCAAAAACGCAGAAGAGTTGAAGGCCACTATCAGAGCAACCTGGGCTCTCATAACACCTGAGCAGTGCCAGAAACTCATCGACTCCATGCCACGCCGCATTAACGCAGTAATTGAGGCAAAAGGAGCTCCAACCAAGTATTGAGTATTGTACATGCTCATATTTTTCATTTTCATACTTTTCAGTTGGCCAACATTTCTAAAAATCCCTTTTTTGTATTAGCCTTACACAATATTCTAATTTTGTGACACATGGAATTTTGGATTTTCATTTGTTGCCACTTCAAATCATCAAAATTAAATGAAATAAACATTTGAATGCATCAGTCTGTGTGCAATGAATAAATATAATGTACAAGTTACACCTTTTGAATGCAATTACTGAAATAAATCAAGTTTTTCAAAATATTCTAATTTACTGGCTTTTACCTGTGTGTATATATATATATATATATATATGTATGTTTATATGTATAAATATATATGTATAAATATATATATATATGTATGTATATATATATATATATATATATATATATATATATATATATATATATATATATATATATATATATATATATATATGTATGTATATGTATATATATATATACATACATACATATATACATTCATATATATATATATGAAAAACCTAAAAGAGTTACTGAATAATTGTTCAGCCGGGGCGGTATAGCTTGGTTGGTAGAGTGGCCGTGCCAGCAACTTGAGGGTTGCAGGTTCGATCCCCGCTTCCATCCTAGTCACTGCCGTTGTGTCCTTGGGCAAGACACTTTACCCATCTGCTCCCAGTGCCACCCACACTGCTTTAAATGTAACTTATTGGGTTTCACTATTTAAAGCGCTTTGAGTCACTAGACAAAAAGCGCTATATAAAATATAATTCACTTCACTTCAGCCCAAAGCTTCACTTGTCTAGAGTATAAGTCAAGTCATGTAAACACTGATCCATCATTCTGGCAAGGCACTAAAAGAATGTCCATGAAACACTACACACACATGCAGTACATAGAAGAAAGTGTGTAGAGAGTTCAAGGAGAAACATCTCATGGATCATGTCTGATCTAAAGTGTGTTTGTGTCCTGCAGACGTCCAGCAGATGATTGGTCATCCAGAAGAAGTTCCACCTCAGCTACTGGGTGATGGCTCCACTTTGAGGCAAGAGCATCCATGGTCCCCCCACATTAAAGAGGAAGAAAAGGAAATCTTGATAACGCAAGAGACTAACCTCAACCAGCTGCCACTGACTGTTGTCTCTGTGAAGACTGAAGATGATGAAGAGAAACCACAACCAGACAACCTCTTCGCTCCACTATCAGAGAGTGAGGTTGAAGACGACGTTGAAGAACCTTTGAGCAGCGATACAGACTGTGAAGATGATATGAGGACTCACACAGACAACAAACACTCTGGATGCTCAAAAACGAAAAAGGGAGATGTAACATGTTTGATTTTCTCAGCTTGTGGCTCCACTCATGAGAGCAATTTGACTGGACAGATGAGAACACACACAGAGGAGAAATCATCTAATTGTTCAGTTTGCGGTAAAATATTGTCATGTAAGAATAGTTTGACAAGACACATGAGAACACACACAGGAGAGAAACCTTTTAATTGCTCGGTTTGCAGTAAAAGATTTTCTTTGAAGACCAGATTGACTGAACACATGAGAACGCACACAGGAGAGAAACCATTTATTTGTGCGGTTTGTAACAAAAAATTTACTCGTAAGTACTATTTGAACGGACACATGAGAACGCACACTGAAGAGAACCCAGTTATTTGTCCAGTGTGTGGTAAAAGATTTTCTTTGAACACCAATATGTCAGAACACATGAGAACACACACAGGAGAGAAACAATTTAGCTGTTCAGTTTGTGGTAAAGCATTTCACCGTCGGGCAGATCTGCCAAGACACATGAGAACGCACACAGGAGAGAAACCATTTAGTTGTTCGGTGTGTGGCAAAAGATTTTCCTGTCGGATAAATTTGTCACGACATACAAGAACACACACAGGAGAGAAGCCTTATAAATGTTCAGTTTGTAGTAAGAGATTTTTTGATAATACCAACCTGAAAGAACACATGCGATCACACACTGGTGAGAAACCACTTGGTTGTTCAGTTTGTGGTAAAACATTTTCCCGCAAGTCAGCTCTGATTGGGCATATGATAACACACACTGGAGAGAAAAAATTTAATTGTTCAGTTTGCTGTAAAAGATTTTCCCGCAAATCCGATTTGCGGGAACACATGAGTGTACACACCGGAGAAAAACGATTTGGCTGTTCAGTTTGTGGTAAAAGATTTTCTCAAAGCTCATCTCTGACTGGGCATATGATAACACACACTGGAGAGAAACCATGTCTTTGTTCAGTTTGTGGTAAAAGATTTTCCCATAAATCTAATTTGATAAAACACGTCAGAGTGCACAGAAGAGAGAAACCATTCAGTTGTTCAGTTTGCTGTTTAAGCTTTTCTGACAGGAGAGTTTTAAATCGACACATAATGAATCACGCTGGAAAATAAAACATTTACCGTATTTTCCGCACTATAAGGCGCACCTAAAAACCACAAATTTTCTCAAAAGCTGACAGTGCGGCTTATAACCCGGTGCGCTTTATATATGGATTAATATTAAGATTCATTTTCATAAAGTTTCGGTCTCGCAAGTACGGTAAACAGCCGCCATCTTTTTTCCCGGTAGAACAGGAAGCGCTTCTTCTTCTACGCAAGCAACCGCCAAGGTAAGCACCCGCCCCCATAGAACAGGAAGCGCTTCTTCTTCTACTGTAAGCAACCACCCGCCCCGGAAGAAGAAGAAGCGCGCGGATATTTCATTTCGTTTCATTTCCTTTGTGTGCTTACATCTGTAAAGACCAGACCACAAAATGGCTCCTACTAAGCGACACGCGTATAACGCAGAATTTAAACTTAAGGCAATAAGTCATGCCGAAGAACACGGAAATAGAGCAGCAGCAAGAGAATATAACATAAATGAATCAATGGTGCGTAGGTGGAGGAAGCAAGAAGATGACCTGCGCCAGGTAAAGAAGACAAAACAGAGTTTCCGAGGGAACAAAGCAAGATGGCTACTGTTGGAGGACAAACTCGAACAGTGGGTTGTTGAGCAGAGAGCAGCAAGCAGAAGTGTCAGCACCATCACTATTCGAATGAAGGCAACAAAGCTAGCAAGCAAACTTCACCTGGATGATTTTAAAGGTGGTGCTTCTTGGTGTTTCCGGTTCATGAAAAGACGCAATCTCTCCATCCGCACACGGACTACTATTTCACAGCAACTGCCTAAAGACTTTCAAGAAAAGCTGGCTACTTTCCGTGCATATTGTAAAAACAAGATAGCTGAAAAAAAGATCCGGCCAGAGCACATTATCAACATGGACGAGGTTCCACTGACTTTTGATATTCCTGTGAACCGCACTGTGGATACAACGGGAGCACGTACGGTGAATATTCGCACCACAGGGAATGAGAAGTCATCCTTCACTGTGGTTCTAGCTTGCCATGCTAATGGCCAGAAACTTCCACCCATGGTGATATTCAAAAGGAAGACCTTGCCAAAAGAGACCTTTCCAGCCGGCGTCATCATAAAAGCTAACTCGAAGGGATGGATGGATGAAGAAAAGATGAGCGAGTGGTTAAGGGAAGTTTACGCGAAGAGACCGGGTGGCTTTTTTCACGCAGCTCCGTCCATGTTGATATACGACTCCATGCGCGCCCACATCACAGATGGTGTCAAAAAACAAGTGAAGCACACAAATACAACACTCGCCGTCATTCCGGGTGGATTAACCAAAGAACTCCAACCGCTGGATATTGGTGTCAACAGGGCATTCAAATCACGACTGCGAACGGCGTGGGAACAATGGATGACCGAAGGCGAACACACCTTCACTAAGACAGGGAGACAGCGCCGGACGACATACGCCAACATCTGCCAGTGGATCGTAAATGCCTGAGCAGATATTTCGGTCACAACTGTGGTCCGAGCTTTCCGGAAGGCAGGATTCACAGAACTGCTGGACAACAGCGACACTGACTCCGATTACTTCGACGAGACGGAGCCGGCCATTTTGGATCCCACATTTGCCCAACTTTTCAATTCGGACACCGAAGGAGAAGAATTCGAGGGATTTATGAATGAAGAATAACTTCAGAAAGTGAGCGTTATGTTTATTTTGTGTGTTGTGACATTAACGTTCGAGCAACATTATGTTGCTATTGCTCTGCACTATTTTGAATTTTACTATGTTTGTGATTGCACATTTGCGTACATTTTGGAACAGAGTTGTTAGAACGCTGGTTTTTAATATATTATTAAAGTTTGACTGACCTATCTGACTGTTTTTTTGACATTCCTTTAGCGCAGTTAGATGCGGCTTACAACACGGGGCGGCTTATAGGTGGACAAAGTTTTGAAATATGCCGTTCATTGAAGGCGCGGCTTATAACCCAGGGCGCCTTATGGTGCGGAAAATACGGTACTTGTTCAAAATGTGGTCCAAGATGCTCGAGAAATACACTTACATTAAGACCCTAGACCACGCACAGGAGGACAAACATTCAGCTGTTCAGTGTCGAGGGGTTGGGATTTTTCAACATTTCCCACAATGCATTGCCGTTGGCCATATTAGAAGGATTCGTTTGCATCACGCCCATTGTTATTGGTCATTCCAGCTTTGATAATAATAATGCCGACGACACGTGCGATTGTCATCTGCCACAATGGAGGTGGGAGAGATATTACCAGCTTCTATCGCATTCTTAGCATATTTCTGTCAGACAAAAGCGAAATCTGCTATCATAAGATTATCACTTTTTAGGTGAATTCTCACATGTGACAATACACTTCTTTGGTTTCAGTGTGTGTTTTACATTTGTTTGATCATAGTTGCCTTCTGAGTTAATCTGTTATAGTTAACTCAGCATGAAATGTTTTTCTTCTGTGAGTTCGAGTGATGCTAAGAACAGCAACTACACAACTTTGATTGGTTGAGAACAACATGCATGGGGTTTTCCTCACCTTCCTTTTGGATTACAGAAGTGTACATCAATGATCATGAAATTGTGTTTGTGTTGTGACAATGTTGTATAGTAGTGGTGCACACAGACACACAAAACTATGTATTATTATTTGTAAATATGAGTGCTACGATACAACTCTTGCTGTAACCTTTTTATTAAAAAAATACTTTAAGAATTGTGACTCCAGCCGATACAACAATTGGATAACAATTTTCTGCATTGAGGAGCTGGTTTAATTATATATTTATTTAGGCCATACTTGCCAACCCTCCCGAATTTTCCGGGAGACTCCCGAAATTCAGCGCCTCTCCCGAAAACCTCCCGAGACAAATATTCTCCCGAAAATCTCCCGATTTTCAGCTGGAGCTGGAGACCACGCCCCCTCCAGCTCCATGCGGACCTGAGTGAGGACAGCCTTGACAGGAGGACAACAGGGTGACAAGAAATAAATCATCCAGACTAGAGATAAATTGTATTATGTTTATCTTACCTAAAAATAAATATATTTGTTAATTAAAAAAAAAAAAAACTAAATTAATTTTTACTATATTTTGCTAAAAACATAAAAATTAATTTTATTTTTATTTGTATTTTTTCTGACTCCTTATTACATCCAGCCATAGAATTATACATTCAAATAAACATATTTGAAATAATTAATTATAAATTATCATAATAATTCATTTAAAATGACCATATTTAATTATTAAAATAATTGCTTGTTTATCAACAACTTTAGCATTTTATTCATTACATTTTGAAGCTCTCAGAAGCCAAGTTATGTTATATTCCTTAATATTTATTTATGCAAGTTTGAAGTATCAATTATCTAAACACCCTTTATTTGCATATTTTCAGGATATATATATATATATATATATATATATATATATATATATATATATATATATATATATATATATATATATATATATGAAATACTTGACTTGGTAAATTCTAGTTGTCAATATACCCCTCCCCTCTTAACCACGCCCCCAACCACGCCCTGCCCCACCCCCGACCACGCCCCCACCCCCCACCTCCCGAAATCGGAGGTCTCAATGTTGGCAAGTATGATTTAGGCCCCATATAATATGTTTGATATAATAATGACTCAGTCAGTACTAGTGTTTTGGAACAGATTTGTAACAATGTGACACCAGTGTAATTAGTTTAATCACAATAGCTAAAATAGGAAGGTCACACCTTAGTGTGGGTGGCTCCTTGTCCACTTTGAATTGTATGAAAATTAATGTTCAACATGAGAAAATCTGTTTTTTTGTGGAATAAACTGTTGGATTCTACCTGAGCTGCCTACAGTTCCTCTCACCAGCAGTTTCCTACTGGCCGTAGACATCCAGATCGAGTTTTAACAGCAACAAAGGCGCACGTCTTTGGAGGTGGGAGGAAGCCGGAGCACCCGGAGGGAACCCACGCAGTCACGGGGAGAACATGCAAACTCCACACAGAAAGATCCCGAGCCCGGGATTGAACTCGGGACCTTCGTATTGTGAGGCACATGCACTAACCCCAATACCACCGTGCTGCCCAGATTAGGGATGTCCCGATCCGATATTTGGATCGGATCGGCTGCCGATATTTGCCAAAAATTGCGTATCGGCAAGGCATGGGAAAATGCCGATCCAGATCCAGTTTTTAAAAAAACTCTGGTCCGTGTTTTCCAACGCACCGATTTAAATAATACATTCCACTTTTCTGCTGCTCCGTAATTTCCGTTCCGCATTTTCCAGCACACCTTCAACACATCCACAATTCTCACGCAGTTGCTTTTAGCTGCTGGCATTACACGACAGGCTCTTCTCACTCTTTCCTGTGTCTCCCTCTCACAGACAGCAAGTGCACCTTCTTACACACGTCACATACTGTCACGTCATACGTCACATACGTATACGTCCTCTCCCAGCAGAGAGCGAGGTAGCGGCATGGCTAACGTTAGCTGTGATGCTAGCGCAGCCACTAAGATGCGCGCCTGCTCAAGCGTCCTCTGCGCACGGCAAATCTATGCCACGCACAAAATCAAATAAAAAAAATAAGCGCATAACAATTTTCGACACACGGACACGACAGAGAAAACAGTTTTCGTCATCATTGTTCAAATATTGTGACGTCTGTCGAGACGCTTATCTCCATTCGGTGCCACACGTCCACACCATCAAAATGCCGAGGCAAACATTTCCACATCAACACCGTATGAAAAAATGAGTGATTTTTTTAGTTGTGATTTCCTTCTCTGCATGAAAGTTCAAAAGTAGCATATATTAATGCAGTATGAAGAAGAATGTTTTAATGTAGACATGCAAGCCTTGAAAGAACATTTTGAAAATCAAGACTACATTTCCTGCAAATGGGTGCATTTCTACCCTATATTTTAACTTTAGATTTATTCTCATATCAAACTATTTTGGCTGTCTTTTTGACACTTACATCCGGCGCCCCCCTCCACACCCTGGATTATAAATAATGTAAATAATTCAATGTGATTATCTTGTGTGATGACTGTATTATGATGATAGTATATATCTGATAGTATATATCTGTATCATGAATCAATTTAAGTGGACCCCGACTTAAACAAGTTGAAAAACTTATTGGGGTGTTACCATTTAGTGGTCAATTGTACGGAATATGTACTTCACTGTGCAACCTACTAATAAAAGTCTCAATCAATCAATCAAAACACATAGAATCATCATACTGCTGTGATTATATGCATCAAGTGTTCATTCAAGGCTAAGGCAAAATATCGAGATGTATATCGTGTATCGCAATATGGCCTTAAAATATCGCAATATTAAAAAAAGGCCATATCGCCCAGCCCTAGTTCAATGATGCCATTTCTGTTTGTCATGTATAATTTTGTCTATTTTGTGTTTATCCTTGAATAAACAGGTCAGTTTCTTGTTACCAACCATTGTGTATTATTCAAACTCCCCTAATTCAGCTGGCTAGTTGTTATCAAGAGTACTAAAACCCTTTTCAACATGATTCTGACAACTAAGTAGGCTAAATAACTTTAAACTTTAATACATGCTCGGATAGGCCAGTATCGGTATCGGATCGGAAATGCTAAAACAATATCGGTATCGGATCGGAAGTGCAAAAACTTGGATCGGGACATCCCTAGCCCAGATGAAGGAACAGTTGAACACAATGCAGTCTTTGCCATTGCGATGAACCGTGTGATGCGGGATATACCAGGATGTATTGCTTTGCTCCTGAGGTGAGGTGAGTCTTCTGATAAAGCCTGCATCAAGTAGTTTATCGACCTCCTTGTGGGAAGCTGCTTTGCTGGGGTTCTTGGCAAGGCGACTCTCTAGTCCACACAGATGGCTCATGGCGGCTTCCTTTGGGGCATTGAGTGGTGGAAGTCCTTCTTTCCATAGCAGAGGGGGTTCTCCTCCAACAGTTTAACCCCGCTTTGACCTTATGATGAGTTTCTCATTAAGAGATGGAAGAATGTCAGATTGCTAAGGAGATCAGCAGAAGGAGAAGAAGTGTTGATAAGGAGACACTGAGGGAACGGCTGATATAGCAGGGTTTTGGCAGAACCTTGAAGGGTCCAGCTTAGGCGAGTCTTGATAGCAGCTGGGCCTCCTGACAGCCCTAGATGCACAGGCTCGACAGGAGTGAGCAGGTGAGGATCGTCTGAACCAATGAAGAGCAGAGGCTGGGCTTGGCTGAAGGAGTGAAGCATACCTGCCAACTACTCCGGTTTTCCCGTAATTAGTACGGTTTTCATCAACCTATTCCGGGTTACGGTTGCAGTGATAAAAAATACGGTTTTTCATTAATTAAAAAAAATATTTAAAAAAAAGTTTTATTCACGAAATCGCGTAACAACAATGACAATCGACACTGCTTCCCGTAACTTCCCATCGAGCCATTCCGAATGCCATGCGCGAGGCTATTTATAGCACCGCTGCCAAGCACGAGGCACCAGTTGCCATTGTTTCCAAACGAGCGAACGATCATGGAATCAGCCGGAGAAAAATGGCAAACGAGTCTTAAACCGAAAAGAAAACTGCAGTCATTCCGTGAAGAATATTCAAAAGCCTATCCGGGAATAATTATCCGTTCCAAAAAGGGTGAAAACTACGCGAATTGCACCTTGTGCAGACAAGATTTTTCGATCGGACACGGAGGAATTAGCGATGTAAAAGACCACGTTGGGACAAAAAAACACAAGTCTAATGCCGTTGCTAGCGATACAAGTGGAAAACTTTCAACGTTTTTCGTCGCCCAAGCAGATTCTTTGGATGTGATAAATGCCGAAGTTTTATTTATGATGCTATTGAATTACATTTTAATGAAGTAAACTTATCATAAAGTTACCATATCATTTTTGCAGTATGATCAATCTGATAGAATACATTTGGATTTTAGCCACAAAAAGGTAATGACACCAATGTTATCTATTGGAATTGTTTAGTACTGTTATACTGTTAAAAGTGTTTATACTATTTATGCTTTCAAGTCCAAGTTGAAGAAATCTTGTTAAATGTTGACAGCATAACTACCAAAATACAGAAGTATGTCCTTAATATTTTTGCAGTGCTATTTCTGTTGAAAAGTTAAAATGATTACATTAGAGATGTGATGTGCCACTTTTCAAGTGTCTGATGGCTTAAATTAATTTTCATTAATTTTTCATATTTTGAATTCTTTTGAAAGGCTTACAAAAAAACGACATTTGAATTGTAATTCCATGCTATTGACAGGACTATTAATTTTAATGAAGTTAGCTTACCATGTTTACAGTATGATAATTGTGATAGAAATGTGAATTTTAGGCACAGAATATTTTTTACAATTGAACAAGGCAGTAGATTATACAAGCTTGGACAGAAAGTTAATAATGACACCAATTTTTTTTTTAATGGAATTGTTTAGTACTGTTTTACCATTTGTTTACTGTAAAAAGTGTTTATACTTTCAATTAACAAATTGAAGTCTTGTGAAAGGTTGACAGGATAACTGGCATTAACTGTCAAAATAATTTCAAACTATTGAAGTTAGCTTACAGAATAAACATGTCAATCAACCCATATGATTTTTGCTGTAATATTTTTGTTTTGAAAAGTCACTGTGACTGATAGAAAAGTGATGGTTTTAGCAACATTTTAACCTGTCTGAATGCTAATAATCATTTTGCGTTTTTCTGATTTCAAAAGTTGGCAGGTATGTATTCGTAGTTATACAATGTCCGAAATTCTCAAAATTGTTCGCCATTTTTTACTGGATTCCGACCTTAAACTTCCACCCATCCAGTTTTCCAGAAATTTCCGGCAATTTCCTCCCCTTTGACAATACACAAACCTCTCCATATCTCACATTTCTCAACCGATTGGTAGCGTTCCAACATCCACACCCTCTACTCACCCTGAACATTCAAGGATTTTAGTTTCGCTCACGCATATCGGCGGTTTGGCGGCTCTCGCATTTTTGTAATAGCATTTTTAAAATGCGCCGCAGGCCGTTAATGCGCCGCAAATGCCCCACGGGCCACACTTTAGACACCCCTGATGTATACTTTATTCATGGTATTATTTATGTACGGACAAGCATAAACCACTTCTTTAGTAAGCTACTACTTGACATATCTGCTTGACATACATCTTAATAATCATCGTGTTATTAAGATGTTCCCAAGTGTTGTGGAAACTAAATTTGGAGCATTTAAAATGTACACAATGATCCATCATTCTGGCAAGGCACTAAAAGAATGTCCATGAAACACTACACAAACATGCAGTACATAGAAGAAAGAGTGTAGAAAGTTCAAGGAAAAATATCTCATGGATCAAGCTTACAGAATAAACATGTCAATCAACCCATATGATTTTTGCTGTAATATTTTTGTTTTGAAAAGTCACTGTGACTGATAGAAAAGTGATGGTTTTAGCAACATTTTAACCTGTCTGAATGCTAATAATCATTTTGCGTCGGGGGGCGAACCTGAACCCCCCACCAGGACTTTGTCCTGGACCTACCGGGGCCTGCGGCCCCTGGACCCTGGCTACTAGGTTTTTCTGATTTCAAAAGTTGGCAAGTATGGTGAAGTGGGAGACCCCTGAGGTAACGATAAGTCTTTTGTAGGGCCTCAACTGAATGTGAATGCTTAGAGTAGAGAGACCAAGCTCTGCTGCACTGAAGGCTTTGTGAATTTCTGAGGATGAATTGTGGAGGATACACTGAATGACACATCATTTCCTGACAATATCTTCACATCCTGATGAATAGTTCAGAGTGCCAGGTACTCGTTTTGTCCAGTAAGTTGGAGCTCTTGAGCAACACTGTAGATAAAGATTGTGCGCTCAGAGCCATAATCAAGAATGGCATATGTCTTGAGTCTCTGCATGCTGTTGTAGATGAAGACTTTGACCATTTTTAGCAAAACACAGCTTCTTCTCAATGAAGGATCGAGATAATAAGTAACTGGTTGTACAGTTTCTGGAGGTAGTTGCTCGGATCCGATAACATTTGTTGAGTTGACCTCATGTAATATTTCAAGGTGGGTCTGATTGCATTGCTGGCACTTAGCTTTAAGGTAGGACTGAGCAGCTTGATGATTTCTTCCACATTTGCAGCAAAGATTTTCAGTTTTGATCCAAGCTTCCCTTTGGTCTGTGGTGAATCTTCTAAACTCCGGACATTGGTGGAAATAATGTTTCACTGTAACCAACCTCCGAGGACAAAGCTCCGAACTATGGGAGACCGGGTTTTCTGCTCCGCCGCTCCCAGTCTGTTGAACGCTCTCCCTGACCACCCGAGGGCACCACAGACTGTGGATGCTTTTAAAAAAGGCTTAAACACCCTTCCTTTTAAAAAAGCCTTTTTTTAGATATATGTGTGCTACTTTTAGCTATTAGGCTGTTCTAGTTTTTATATTTTTTACTATTTATTTTACTTGTTGGGGGCAGCTATTTGTGGTTCTAGCGTTGTTGTTTTGCACTGTAGCACTTTGAGGTTGTTTGCTTAATGTAAAGTGCTTTTACAAATAAAATCTAAAGTCCCGCCCCCCGGTTCTTAGCTTTCAGGAAATGTGGCCCCCAAACAGTTTCGTTGAATACCCCCGTACTACATCATGTTAAAACCACCATGACACTGGGCACATGTTTATTTTGAGGTGACAAAGTTGGCATAAACGTCCATTTAGGTGAGGTCACCGTCATAATTGCTCATGTTGTCAACCGGTTTTCTTTATTAACGTCAAAACATACATGTTCTATTAATGCAAACGTTTAAATATGATGTAATACGCAGGGACGTGCAGTCACTAGAGGCAGGTGAGGCGGGGCCTCACCTGCCATCATGGAAAAAAAAAAATGTAAAAAGAAAAAAATATATATTAAATTGTTAAATGTATCCAGTGATTATACTATAAAGTTATTTTCCATTTAACTTCACCAGTTTTAGATTATTTTTATTCAAAATCGCTGAATTTTCTCATTTGCCATTCAAATACTGAGAAGAGACGGTGCGGTGAACAGCAGCCAGTCGAGGCACGTCACTCAGTGCCTCAACATGGACGGACTTGGTTAACTGCTGGTCTGCTGTGCAGTGAGACTGTATTGCTATATGAACTATATTTATTTTTTATACATACATTTTTTTTTTTTATACATTTCCATAGTTTAGTTAGCTGAGGTATATAATGTACAGTGTATTTTGTCAACAACTGTATGTGTGTAACGTATTTCTTGTGCTGAGCGATCATAAAAGGGCTGCAAAAGACGCACTGGCTGAGGCTCGCCTCCTGCACCCCCGCCGTAGAATGCACGGCAACCCCTGACGGGGGTGTTATATCAACTAAAGCCCACACTTAAACTTTCCACGTGCAAGATTGAATCTATTTAAAAAAGTTATTTCATAAGAAGCCAAAAAGTGCAAAAACAATAATGTTCGTGTTGGAGGAGTTGTGAATGACTGCAGGGCCACAACATTAAGTACACCTGCAGACTGCAGGTGTACCTAATTCAGAACTCCTCCAACACGAACATTATTGTTTTTGCACTTTTTGGCTTCTTATTAAATAACTTTTGTAACCTATTTTTATGGGCTTTCCTCTTTGGGATGTTAAGTTCCTGTTATGCGCTGTTATACAGTATATGCCTTGAGCTCTTATTTTGAAGGCGCTAAGAGCGGAATTTTGACATGTTGGAGTGGAGCAGAAGTTTTTGAAAGAAGGTAAATAAAGTGGTCCTCGTGTAAACTGGAGCCTCCGTGTTTGTTATTTTGTAGTTTCATACAATATAGGCGACATTTATAAACCCTCGGTTACACTTTTTTAAATAGATTCAATCTTGCACGTGGAAAGTTGAAGTGAGGGCTTTAGTTGATATAACACTCCCATCAGGGGGTTCATTAATCCAGCACAACAGCGGCGCATTTCTAAGTAAAGGTAAGACCATAATAACGTTTTTTTATTAAATGTGCTTTTTTGTGTGCTACAGTTTGTATGTGTAAAGTTAAAGTTAAGTTAAAGTACCAATGATTGTCACACACACACTAGGTGTGGTGAAATGTGTCCTCTGCATTTGACCCATCCCCTTGTTCAGCCCCTGGGAGGTGAGGGGAGCAGTGGGGAGCAGTGGGCAGCAGCGGCGCTGCGCCTGGGAATCATTTTTGGTGATTTAACCCCCAATTCCAAGCCTTGATGCTGAGTGCCAAGCAGGGAAGAATGCTGGTATGAGCCTTTAAACATAACCCGTTAACTGCTGCCAATCAAATGGTGAATAAGATACTCTTTAGGGTTCATATGTTTGTAAATCTGACTGTGATGAAGTCAGTGCCTCACCAGCCATCAACCTCACCGCACGTCACTGGTAATACGTATGAGAGTGCGCAAGCGTGATCATATCACACCTATCCTCAAATCACTCCACTGGCTCCCCATTGCATCCCGGACCCAATTCAAGATTAACCTGCTAACACATCAATGCATCTATGGCAACGCCCCCTCCGACCTCAAGGACCTCAACCCTCAACCTCCTACCCGCAACCTCCGCTCCTCAAACACCAACCTCCTCAAACCCATCAGGACAAACTTACAAACAATGCTCGACCGCACCTGAACTCTGGAACACTCTCCCCGACCATCTTAGAGCACCACAGTCGGTCGACCGTTTTAAGAAGGGACTAAAAAGCCACCTTTTTAGCACAGCTTTTATCTCATTTATTTGCCTTCTTGTTTTTTTTAAATGGACTGCTTGCCTATCTGTTTTATCCAATGCTTTCATGCTTTTATTTCTATTTTATCTATGTTTCTGTTTTATCTAGTGTTTTTCATGTTTTTATTTCTATTTTAATTTTCTATTATATGTTGCATACTTGCCAACCTTGAGACCTCCGATTTCGGGAGGTGGGCGGAGGGGGTGGGCGTGGTGGGGGGTGGGATGGGGGCGTGGTTAGGGGCGTGGTTAAGAGGGGAGTTGTATATTTACAGCTAGAATTCACCAAGTCAAGTATTTCTCATATATATATATAAGAAATACTTGACTTTCAGTGAATTCTAGCTATATATATATATATATATATATTTATTTTATTATATATATATATATGTATATATAAATAAAATAAATACTTGAATTTCAGTGTTCATTTATTTACACATATACACACACATAACACTCATCTACTCATTGTTGAGTTAAGGGTTGAATTGTCCATCCTTGTTCTATTCTCTGTCACTATTTTTCTAACCATGCTGAACACCCTCTCTGATGATGCATTGATGTGTGGCACGCACAAAAGTGCTTTCATCAAATGCACTAGAGTCTGGAATCTTCCATCTCTCCCTAGCATGGCCCCAAACCGGTCAATCTTTGCTTCCTGAGGAAGATCTTGAGTGCCAAGCACTTGGTAGTCCACTACTTCTTCCCGGAGGCTATCCAGGTCCAATCGCAGCTGCGGCTTGGAACTTACAAGCTGTTATGAGAGTAGCGTATGTGTGTGTGTGTGGCCCTTTAATAGGTGAGCATGTGAGGTGAGTGACGTCAGTGAGTGTGTGGGCGAGAGAAGAGAGGGAGCGGTAGCGTGAGTGCAGGCGGGGACTAGTTTGTTTTGTGTTGGATTGGCTGTGTTTCAAGCAATCAATAACGCAAGATTTGCAACTAATCGCCGGACTCAGGCAGGAAAGGTGCAAAAAAGCGTATTTCTTCATCTTACTCGTCGTCGGCGTCGCCATGGCTGTGTCTTCCCCGTTCTGCTTCGTCTCCTTGTTGTGTGCGCAGTTGTGCACTGCACTCTCTAAAAGCCGTATATGTTATTGATGTTGTAGATGGCAGTATTGTTCTGTTTAAGAGTGTCACAACATTGCTGTTTACGGCAGACGAACTGCTTTACGGTAGACAGAAACGTGGCTGCTGTTGTTGTGTGTTGTTACCGCGCTAGGAGGACGTTAATGAAACTGCCTAACAATAAACCCACATAAGAAACCAAGAACTCGCCCTCCATCATTCTACAGTTATAATGTGATTTGGCAGGCACACTGTTTATATCGTGGGAAAGCGGACTCAGGTCCGCATGGAGCTGGAGGGGGCGTGGCCTCCAGCTCCGCCTGAATTTCGGGAGATTTTCGGGAGAAAATTTGTCCCCGGAGGTTTTCCGGAGAGGCGCTGAATTTCGGGAGTCTCCCGGAAAATCCGGGAGGGTTGGCAAGTATGATATATTGTAACTTTCTAGTTTTATTTTGATTTGATTTTTGTATACTTTGCATCACTTTGAGATTTTAACAAATGTAAAGTGCGTTACAAATGTAATTAATTATTATTATTATTATTATTAATAAATAAAACAAGATCCCCGATACGATTTTTATTATCAACATTTTATTCCCGGTTCAAACTAGTAATTCAAACTGCAACATAAACATTGCATTTTAGGTCACACAAGATGTTTACTGACAGACATTTAAAGTCACTCAGAATGGATCATGTGCTAATGAGTCAACAACAGCATAATGCAAGCCAGCTAACTAAAGCCCATTGTTAGTAGGGTGACCATTTCCATGATACCAAAAAGGAGGACATTATGCGGCATATTAATAAATTACTATGGTGTACATAGGACTCTGGTATACTCTTATTTATAGTACAATTTTGAGTGGTTTAAAGATGATGTTTGTGTGGCTGAATAGGAAAAAATATTAAAGTCAAGTGTTTGTTAACAGTATTTGTATTTATTCAATACATTGTGGTGTTCAAAAAGTGACCACTGAGATGAATCTTTTCAAGTGCAGAGTGCCACAAAGCATAACATGTGTGGACTTAAATGTAGTTAACATATATAATTAAAAAAAAATGCCACAAAAAATTTTCCACATCAACATCAAGGCTGCTTGCTGCATATCTGGTTGTGTTATGCAGAATATGGGCCAAACAGTTTGCAGGGAGCACATCTTTTTGGCTCAATTTCAGCTTCTGATACACTGTTATGTTTGCCACAATTGACACTGGCATTGTCTGCTGCATATGCAGACATGTTTTTCACCTCTAAGCCAGACATCTGAAGTTTTGCCAGCAGCTGGTTTGTTATGGCTTCTGACGTTTCGTTGCTGTCACTATAAAAATCCAACAGGACATGTTGGATGCCTTCATCAAAGTGAAAATACCTTACCACAATGGGAAAACACTTGTTTGTTCCTTTATTTGAGGCGTCGGTTGCTACGGAAAAGGGTAGGTTGTTTTCTTTTATGTAGTCGGTATGTTCCTGTACCGAATAGTGAGCGATGACGTTCTCGCACAATGCCTTGGCTTTTGTTCGGCCACAGGCCATCCCTTTAGCTGTGGGATAGTCACTGAAAATCTCCCGGTCCACTTTCATGCTGCAGTCTAAACTTCTGTAGGACTGGTGATGCTTTACAGCAGTGGTTCTCAACCCTTTTTTCAGTGATGTACCCCCTGTGAACATTTTTTTAATTCAAGTACCCCCTAATCAGAGCAAAGCATTTTTGGTTGAAAAAAAGAGATAAAGAAGTAAAATACAGCACTATGTCATCAGTTTCTGATTTATTAAATTGTATAACAGTGCAAAATATTGCTCATTTGTAGTGGTCTTTCTTAAACTATTTGGAAAAAAATATGTAAAATAACTAAAAACTTGTTGAAAAATAAACAAGTGATTCAATTATAAATAAAAATTTCTACACATAGAAGTAATCATCAACTTAAAGTGCCCTCTTTGGGGATTGTAATAGAGATCCACCTGGATTCAGGAACTTAATTCTAAACATTTCTTCACAAAAAAAGAAATCTTTAACATCAATATTTATGGAACACGTCTACAAACAATCTAGCTGTCAACACTGAATATTGCATTGTTGCATTTCTTTTCACACTTCTTTTTGACAGACATTTTAGTGAGGGTCAAACCATCATGGCATGGGGGAAACTCTGGCTTTATGGTAATGAATGGAATAGCCTACTTAATTTGATGTTCAGTTTATGAACTTACATTACATTACATACCCCCAGGGTGCCATTTGAGAACCACTGCTTTACAGCATGGTACACCTTGCACAGCTCCGCAGCGGTTATCTTGTCATCCAGGGGCGACGAAACTTCATGAAAAAATGTCCTCATTGAAGAGGTACCTGCCGCACGTTTATTACTTTTATGTTTATCCGTACCCGCATGCCGTTCAATTGCAGCTTTCCCCTGACTACTTACGTCGACATCACATCGACAAAGTGTGCAGAAGCCATGGAATGAGTCTCGGCTGCTTTTCGTTATAAATTCGTACTCTTTTATCCATTCAGAATTAAACGAGGTCTTGCGTTTTGGCATGATGCTAACTTTCTGTCAATGTTATGCCGCAACAGCACATGAACCCTTGTTTACTTTTTTAACCAATGATAAGCAGATTTGTATCCGACACAGCTCTTAGCCAATCATTTGATACGTTACTGCGTTGGGGGCATTTTTTACGGTCTTTGATTGGCTATCGCGCTGCAGCCCAGCAAAGATGAAAAAACTCCGCTCTTCAAGCCTAGTGCCTCAAAAAGGAGGACAAATACGTGTCCGGCTTGAAGCTGCGCCGGACGCCGGACAGGGCATTAAAAATCCGGACTGTCCGGCCTAAATCCGGACACCTGGTCACCCTAATTGTTAGGCTAATTGCAATTTAATACCAGCAACAACTTAGTGTTGAACAAACAAACTATTTACCAATTGCAGGAAGATTATAACTTGGCTACTTGTGTATGTTTATGTCTCTTTATTTATTTGTATTTATTTGTATTTTTTGTGTCTGTTTGTGTCTCATCGCTCGTCTTTCTACTTCCGGTCTGCTCTTCCTTGTGTTGTGTGTCACGTGATGTGCTATGCTAGGCACCCAGTGGCCATTAGGTGCAATAACAAGTCGACGGAATATATTTTATGGCGTCACTTACGCATGCGTAGAGACTCGCACATGCGTAACAAGTAATCCCATTTTTAATAACACCCTTAAGAATTAACGCGGCACAATTTTGAAGTTAGCAGTATTGATTCTACAATTGTGAAAATTATTAAAGATTAGTTCAATTCATCTTGATAAACTGGAGCCTTTATTTACAGATATTTTCCTCATATTTGATAAAATAATGATTTAGATGTCACTTGATATTGATACAATTGAGGGATTGAAATTATTATAAAAATATTTAAAATGGATGCGGGCTAATCAAGCAAGAGAGAAAATAGAAAAATATAGGACTTTTTTTTCTTAAACTGTTGAAGGAAAACCCATACTTGCCAACCTTGAGACCTCCGATTTCGGGAGGTGGGGGGTAGGGGCGTGGTCGGGGGTGGGGCAGGGCGTGGTTGGGGGCGTAGTTAAGAGGGGAGGAGTATATTGACAGCTAGAATTCACCAAGTCAAGTATTTCATACATATATATATATATATATGTCTTAATAAGGTTATCCAAAAAATAGTGCTCGATACCGTAGTAGAGCGCAATATATGTATGTGTGGGAAAAAAAATCACAAGACTACTTCATCTCTACAGGCCTGTTTCATGAGGGGTTCCCTCAATCATCAGGAGAAATCTCCTGATGATTGAGGGAACCCCTCATGAAACAGGCCTGTAGAGATGAAGTAGTCTTGTGATTTTTTCCCCACACACATATATATATATATATATATATATATATATATATATATATATATATATATATATATATATATATATATCTACATCCTGAAAATATGCAAACAAAACTGTGTTTAGATAATTGATATTTCAAACTTGCATAAATAAATATTAAGGAATATAACATAACTTGGCTTCTGAGAGCTTCAAAATGTAATGAATAAAATGCTAAAGTTGTTGATAAACATGTAATTATTTTTAATAATTAAATATGGTAATTTTAAATGAATTATTATGATAATTTAAAATTAATTATTTCAAATATGTTTATTTTAATGTTTAATTCTAATGCCTGGATGTAATAAGGAGTCAGAAAAAATACAAATAAAAATACAATTAATTTTGATGTTTTCAGCAAAATATAGTAAAAAAAAATTATAATTTTTTTTATTTTTTATTAAAGAATATATTTATTTTTAGGTAAGATAAACATAATAATGCAATGTATCTCTTGTCTGGATGATTTAGTTCTTGTCACCCTGTTGTCCTCCCGTTGTGAAAAAAGGCTGTCCTCACTCAGGTCCGGCTGCAAATCGGGAGATTTTCGGGAGAATATTTGTCCCGGGAGGTTTTCGGGAGATGCGCTGAATTTCGGGAGTCTCCCGGAAAATTCGGGAGGGTTGGCAAGTATGGGAAAACCACCACAAAAGTTCAGTTAATTAAAAAAAAAAATATATATATATTTTATGATTTCAACATAAATGCTGGTGTAACCTATTTTTATGGGCTCGCCTCTTTGTGACGTTAAGTTCCTGTTATAAGCATACAGTATATGCCTTGAGCTCTTATTTTGAAGGCGATGAGAGCGGAAGTGGTGACACGTTGTAGTGAAGCGGAGGTTTTGAAAGAAAGGAAATAAAGTGGTCCTCGTGTAAAACGGGAGCCTCCGTGTTTTTATTTTATTTATTTTTTTTATACAGTATAGGTGACATGTATAAAACAGTTTTACACGAGGACCACTTTATTTCCTTTCTTTCAAACCCTCCGCTCCACTAACGTGTCACCACTTCCGCTCTTAGCGCCTTCAAAATAAGAGCTCAAGGCATATACTGTATAACAACTTATAACAGGAATTTAACGTCACAAAGAGGCAAGTCCATAAAAATAGATTACACTAGTTTGAACGATGTTGGTGGATAAAAGTTGTTTTCAAATGTTTTTGTTTCCGACTATTCCATATTATCAGTAGAAACTTTTGCGAAACGGTCGCGACTTTTGGCGCATGCGCAAACAGATCGAGCACTGCGGCTTTCCTTTTGCATGCGTCCAAGATGGCGGACGGAACGACTGTGGCTTCCTGACGAAGTTTCTCATTTACGATCTAATATTGTTATAGACGAACAAAGACTCGTCGTTTCTAAATCCCATGAACCAAAAGTTGAATTTGGAGCGATGGCGTGTTAGCTGAAGTGAAGATTGAAGACGTGATAGAAGATGGACGACTACTGCTATGCTAAGATGGCGACGTCATGTAAAAGAGAAAGTGAAAGAGAATCAACTTCCAGCAAATCACCAACGGAGATAAAGATAAAACCCGAAGATGAGCGAGTTGAAGTTTCCAACGACGTGATTTTGCAGACTGAAAAGAGCGTGGATGAGAAATTAGCCGACTATGTTGAAGAACGCAAACAAAGGACCGCCATGATTGTTCGCTTGAAGAAGGCAGTGGAGTTCACATCAGAGGAGATGAAAGAATGCAAAAGTCAAATGAAGAAAGTGGAAGAGCAAAACAAGCGCTTGTGTAAAGAAAAGAATGATGTGAAAGAAGAGATGTTGGGGAAGAGTAAGAGATGTGAAGAGAAGACTGGACCACATGTCTACATCAACGTGCAGAGGATTGGAGGTAATAAAGAACAAGAATCATTTCATTACGCTCAATTTTGGATTATTGGGAAGTTCTCCACAAGTGTCATAAAGTCAAAGAAAATTACCAAAACAAATGTAATTGAATTAGAAAGAGATTTTGATTGTTCTCAGAAGTGCATCGCGGCAACCATTTGAAGGTCGAGCGTTATTGTTCACCATAGTGCTTCATTTTGAAAAGTATCGATATACATTTTGGTACTGGTATCGCATACTTGCCAACCCTCCCGGATTTTCCGGGAGACTCCCGAAATTCAGCGCCTCTCCCGAAAACCTCCCGGGACAAATTTTCTCCCGAAAATCTCCTGAAATTCAGGCGGAGCTGGAGGCCACGCCCCCTCCAGCTCCATGCGGACCTGAGTCCGCTTTCCTACGATATAAACAGTGTGCCTGCCCAATCACATTATAACTGTAGAATGATGGAGGGCGAGTTGTTGGTTTCTTATGTGGGTTTATTGTTAGGCAGTTTCATTAACGTCCTCCCAGCGCGGTAACAACACACAAAAGCAGCAGT
>NC_084567.2:3322500-3467500 GCF_033978685.3 Nerophis lumbriciformis | reverse complement strand
GGCTTGAGCTCATCTAAGATGGACTGATACAAAGTGGAAAAGTGTTCTGTGGTCTGACGAGTCCACATTTCAAATTGATTTTGGAAACTGTGGATGTCGTGTCCTCCGGACCAAAGAGGAAAAGAACCATCCGGATTGTTCTAGGCGCAAAGTGTAAAAGCCAGCATGTGTGATGTATGGGGGTGTATTAGTGCCCAAGACATGGGTAACTTACACATCTGTGAAGGCGCCATTAATGCTGAAAGGTACATTCAGGTTTTGGAGCAACATATGTTGCCATCCAAGCAACGTTATCATGGACGCCCCTGCTTATTTCAGCAAGACAATGCCAAGCCACGTGTTACATCAACATGGCTTCATAGTAAAAGAGCGCGGGTACTAGACCGGCCTGCCTGTAGTCCAGACCTGTCTCCCATTGAAAATGTGTGGCGCATTATGAAGCCTAAAATAGCACAAGGGAGACCCCCGGACTGTTGAACAACTTAAGCTGTACATCAAGCAAGAATGGGAAAGAATTCCACCTGAGAAGCTTCAAAAATGTGTCTCCTCAGTTCCCAAACGTTTACTGAGTGTTGTTAAAAGGAAAGGCCATGTAACACAGTGGTGAACATGCCCTTTCCCAACTACTTTGGCACGTGTTGCAGCCATGAAATTCTAAGTTAATCATTATTTGCAAAAAAAAAAAAAAGTTTATGAGTTTGAACATCAAATATGTTGTCTTTGTAGTGAATTCCATTGAATATGGGTTGAAAAGGATTTGCAAATCATTGTATTCCGTTTATATTTACATCTAACACAATTTCCCAACTCATATGGAAACGGGGTTTGTATATATATATATATATACCGTATTTTCCGCACCATAAGCCGCCCCGGGTTATAAGCCGCGCCTTCAATGAACGGCATATTTCAAAACTTTGTCCACCTATAAGCCGCCCCGTGTTGTAAGCCGCATCTAACTGCGCTAAAGGGAATGTCAAAAAAACAGTCAGATAGGTCAGTCAAACTTTAATAATATATTAAAAACCAGCGTGATGTGGGCGCGCATGGAGTCGTATATCAACATGGACGGAGCTGCGTGAAAAAAGCCACCCGGCCTCTTCGCGTAAACTTACCTTAACCACTCGCTCATCTTTTCTTCATCCATCCATCCCTTCGAGTTAGCTTTTATGATGACGCCGGCTGGAAAGGTCTCTTTTGGCAAGGTCTTCCTTTTGAATATCACCATGGGTGGAAGTTTCTGGCCATTAGCATGGCAAGCTAGAACCACAGTGAAGGATGACTTCTCATTCCCTGTGGTGCGAATATTCACCGTACGTGCTCCCGTTGTATCCACAGTGCGGTTCACAGGAATATCAAAAGTCAGTGGAACCTCGTCCATGTTGATAATGTTCTCTGGCCGGATCTTTTTTTCAGCTATCTTGTTTTTACAATATGCACGGAAAGTAGCCAGCTTTTCTTGAAAGTCTTTAGGCAGTTGCTGTGAAATAGTAGTCCGTGTGCGGATGGAGAGATTGCGTCTTTTCATGAACCGGAAACCTGTCGCTTAGTAGGAGCCATTTTGTGGTCTTTACAGATGTAAACACACAAAGGAAATGAAACGTAATATCCGCGCGCTTCTTCTTCTTCTACGCTTCCTGTTCTATGGGGGCGGGTGCTTACCTTGGCGGTTGCTTGCGTAGAAGAAGAAGCACTTCCTCTTCTACGGGGAAAAAAGATGGCGGCTGTTTACCGTAGTTGCGAGACCGAAACTTTATGAAAATGAATCTTAATATTAATCCATATATAAAGCGCACCGGGTTATAAGCCGCACTGTCAGCTTTTGAGTAAATTTGTGGTTTTTAGGTGCGGCTAATAGTGCGGAAAATACGGTATATATATATATATATATATATATATATATATATATATATATATATATATATATATACATATATATATGTGTATATATATATATATATATATATATATATATATATATATATATATATATATGTGTATATATATATATTTGTATGTGTTTTTCTGTATATCCGTTTATGTATTAGGTCTGTCAAGTGATAATTTAAAAAAAATCAGATAAATTCCACTCTAGACAAATTATCATGAATTATCACAGGTTATTGTTTGCTTAAGAAAATTTTAAAAAGCCCTATGCTTGTGTTGTTTTCGGCTGTACGAATCGTTCAAATCGCGTAAAGGATAAACGTTTCCTCAGCGTTCCTCGAGAGGTAATCAAGAAGAGCAGAAAAGCGCAAGATTTTACATAGCGACGACGAGAAAAGCAGTTCAACCTCCAGTCCAAAGGAGCAGCGTCGAGAAATGCACGAGTTTGTAGTGATCACTTAACTTTTATTGTTTCCCATTTAAGTATTATCTTGATAATATTTGTACTTCTTAAACATGTTTGGTACGAGTGTTTCGAAAAGCACCTGACTCGGCGAGGCTAAATAAAAGAAAGCAAATGTGAGCAAAACCTAAAAGAGTTACTGAATAATTGTTCAGCCCAAAGCTTCGCTTGCCTAGAGTATAAGTCAAGTCATGTAAACACTGATCCATCATTCTGGCAAGGCACTAAAAGAATGTCCATGAAACACTACACACACATGCAGTACATAGAAGAAAGTGTGTAGAGAGTTCAAGGAGAAACATCTCATGGATCAAGTCTGAACTAAAGTGTTTGTGTCCTGCAGACGTCCAGCAGATGATTGGTCATCCAGAAGAAGTTCCACCTCAGCTGCTGGGTGATGGCTCCACTTTGAGGCAAGAGCATCCATGGTCCCCCCACATTAAAGAGGAAGAAAAGGAAATCTTGATAACGCAAGAGACTAACCTCAACCAGCTGCCACTGACTGTTGTCTCTGTGAAGACTGAAGATGATGAAGAGAAACCACAACCAGACCACCTCTTAGCTCCACTATCAGATAGTGAGGTTGAAGATGACGTTGAAGAACCTTTGAGCAGCGATACAGACTGTGAAGGTGATATGAGGACTCACACAGACAACAAACACTCTGGATGCTCAAAAACGAAAAAAGGAGATGTAACATGTTTGATTTTCTCAGCTTGTGGCTCCACTCATGAGAGCAATTTGACTGGACAGATGAGAACACACACAGAGGAGAAATCATCTAATTGTTCAGTTTGCGGTAAAATATTGTCATGTAAGAATAGTTTGACAAGACACATGAGAACACACACAGAGAAACCTTTTAATTGCTCAGTTTGCAGTAAGAGATTTTATTTGAAGGCCAAATTGACCGCACACATGAGAACGCACACGGGAGAGAAACCATTTAGTTGTTCGGTTTGTGACAGAAAATTTACGTGTAAGATCTATTTGAAAGGACACATGAGAACGCACACTGAAGAGAACCCAGTTATTTGTCCAGTGTGTGGTAAAAGATTGTCTTTGAACACCAATATGTCAGAACACATGAGAACACACACAGAAGAGAAAACATTTAGTTGCTCATTTTGTGGTAAAAAATTTCGCCATCAGACAAATTTGCAAAAACACATGAGAACGCACACCGGAGAGAAACCATTTAGTTGTTCAGTGTGCGGCAAAAGATTTTCCTGTCAGGGAAATTTGTCACGACATGCAAGAACGCACACAGGAGAGAAACCTTTTAAATGTTCAGTTTGTAGTAAGAGATTTGCTGATAATGTCAACCTGAAAGAACACATGCGGTCTCACACTGGTGAGAAACCACTTAGTTGTTCAGTTTGCGGCGAAACATTTTCCTGCAGATTAGCGCTGACTGGGCATATGATAACACACACTGGAGAGAAACCATTTAATTGTTCAGTTTGTGGTAAAACATACACCAGCAAATTCAATTTGGTAAAACACACGAGAGTACACACGGGAGAGAAACCATTCAGTTGTTCAGTTTGCAGTTTAAGCTTTTCTGACAGGACACTTTTAAAACGACACATAATAAAGCATTCAGTTGATCAAAATGTGGTCCAAGATGCTCGAGAATTACACTTACAATAAGACCCAAGACCACGCACAGGAGAACAAACATTCAACTGTTCAGTGTCTTAGGGGTTTGGATATTTCAACATTTCCCACAATGCATTGCCGTTGGCCAAATTAGAAAGATTTTATCAAAGCTGGTCATTCCAGCTTTGATAATAATAATCATCTGCCACAATCGAGGTGGGAGAGACATTACCAGCATGGGGTTTTCCTCACCTTCCTTTCGGATTACAGAAGTGTACATCAATGATCATGAGTGTTTGTGTTGTGACAATGTTGTATAGTAGTTGTGTACACAGACACACAAAACTATGTACCGTATTTTCCGCACCATAAGCCGCCCTGGGTTATAAGCCGCGCCTTCAATGAACGGCATATTTCAAAACTTTGTCCACCTATAAGCCGCCCCGTGTTATAAGCCGCATCTAACTGCGCTAAAGGAATGTCAAAAAAACAGTCAGATAGGTCAGTCAAACTTTAATAATATATTAAAAACCAGCGTGATGTGGGCGCGCATGGAGTCGTATATCAACATGGACGGAGCTGCGTGAAAAAAGCCACCCGGCCTCTTCGCGTAAACTTACCTTAACCACTCACTCATCTTTTCTTCATCCATCCCTTCGAGTTAGCTTTTATGATGACGCCGGCTGGAAAGGTCTCTTTTGGCAAGGTCTTCCTTTTGAATATCACCATGGGTGGAAGTTTCTGGCCATTAGCATGGCAAGCTAGAACCACAGTGAAGGATGACTTCTCATTCCCTGTGGTGCGAATATTCACCGTACGTGCTCCCGTTGTATCCACAGTGCGGTTCACAGGAATATCAAAAGTCAGTGGAACCTCGTCCATGTTGATAATGTTCTCTGGCCGGATCTTTTTTTCAGCTATCTTGTTTTTACAATATGCACGGAAAGTAGCCAGCTTTTCTTGAAAGTCTTTAGGCAGTTGCTGTGAAATAGTAGTCCGTGTGCGGATGGAGAGATTGCGTCTTTTCATGAACCGGAAACCTGTCGCTTAGTAGGAGCCATTTTGTGGTCTTTACAGATGTAAACACACAAAGGAAATGAAACGTAATATCCGCGCGCTTCTTCTTCTTCTACGCGGGCGGGTGGTTGCTTACAGTAGAAGAAGAAGTGCTTCCTGTTCTATGGGGGCGGGTGCTTACCTTGGCGGTTGCTTGCGTAGAAGAAGAAGCACTTCCTCTTCTACGGGGAAAAAAGATGGCGGCTGTTTACCGTAGTTGCGAGACCGAAACTTTATGAAAATGAATCTTAATATTAATCCATATATAAAGCGCACCGGGTTATAAGCCGCACTGTCAGCTTTTGAGTAAATTTGTGGTTTTTAGGTGCGGCTAATAGTTTGGAAAATACGGTATTATTATTTGTAAATATGTGTGCTACAATACAACTCTTACTGTAACCTTTTTATAAAATATGCTTTGAGAATTGTGACTCCAGCCGATACAACAATTGGATAACAATCTTCTGCATTGAGGAGCTGATTTAATTATATATCTTTTAAGGCCCCATATAATATGTTTGATATAATAATGACTCAGTCAGTACTAGTGTTTTGGAACAGAGGGCGCCATTTCGTAACAGATTTGTTAAAATGTGACACCAGTGTAATTAGTTTAATCACAATAAGTAAACATATCTGCCAACTACTCCGGTTTTCCCGTAATTAGTACGGTTTTCATCAACCTATTCCGGGTTACGGTTGCAGTGATAAAAAAATATGGTTTTTCATTAATTAAATAAATATTTTTTTAAAAGTTTTATTCACGAAATCGCGTAACAACAATGACAATCGACACTGCTTCCCGTAACTTCCTATCGAGACATTCCGAGTGCCATGCGCGAGGCTATTTATAGCACCGCTGCCAAGCACGAGGCACCAGTTGCCATTGTTTCCAAACGAGCGAACGATCATGGAATCAGCCGGAGAAAAATCGCAAACGAGTCTTAAACCGAAAAGAAAACCGCAGTCATTCCGTGAAGAATATTCAAAAGCCTATCCGGGAATAATTATCCGTTCCAAAAAGGGTGAAAACTACGCGAATTGCACCTTGTGCAGACAAGATTTTTCGATCGGACACGGAGGAATTAGCGATGTAAAAGACCACGTTGGGACAAAAAAAAACACAAGTCTAATGCCGTTGCTAGCGATACAAGTGGAAAACTTTCAACGTTTTTCGTCACCCAAACAGATTCTTTGGATGTGATAAATGCCGAAGTTTTATTTACGGAGGCAATAATTGAGCAAACAAAAAGGTAATGACACCAATGTTATCTATTGGAATTGTTTAGTACTGTTATACTGTTAAAAGTGTTGATACTATTTATGCTTTCAAGTCCAAGTTGAAGAAATCTTGTTAAATGTTGACAGCATAACTACCAAAATACAGAAGTATGTCCTTAATATTTTTGCAGTGCTATTTCTGTTGAAAAGTTCAAATGATTACATTAGAGATGTGATGTGCCACTTTTCAAGTGTCTGATGGCTTCAATTCATTTTCATGAATTTTTCATATTTTGAATTCTTTTGAAAGGCTTACAAAAAAACGACATTTGAATTGTAATTCCATGCTATTGACAGGACTATTAATTTTAATGAAGTTAGCTTACCATGTTTACAGTATGATAATTGTGATAGAAATGTGAATTTTAGGCACGGAATATTTTTTACAATTGAACAAGGCAGTAGATTATACAAGCTTGGACAGAAAGTTAATAATGACACCCATTTTTTTTTTAATGGAATTGTTTAGTACTGTTTTACCATTTGTTTACTGTAAAAAGTGTTTATACTGTTTATACTTTCAATGAACAAATTGAAGTCTTGTGAAAGGTTGACAGGATAACTGGCATTAACTGTCAAAATAATTTCAAACTATTGAAGTTAGCTTACAGAATAAACATGTCAATCAACCCATATGATTTTTGCTGTAATATTTTTGTTTTGAAAAGTCACTGTGACTGATAGAAAAGTGATGGTTTTAGCAACATTTTAACCTGTCTGAATGCTAATAATCATTTTGCGTCGGGGGGCGAAGGAACTTCCCACCAGGACTTTGTCCTGGACCTACCGGGGCCTGCGGCCCCTGGACCCTGGCTACTAGGTTTTTCTGATTTCAAAAGTTGGCAGGTATGAGTAAAATAGGAAGGTCACACCTTTGTGTGGGTGGCTCCTTGTCCACTTTCAATTGTATAAAAATGAATGTTCAACATGAGAAAATCGGTTCTTGTGTGGAATAAAAACGGTTGGATTCTACCTGAGCTGCTGTGTTCTTGGTGCCTAATGTGTAAGGTGTAAGGGGCGAGGTGGGACCTCCAACGCTGCTCACACGCGTTTAACTTGGGTTTTGTCACGATAAAAGTGAGAACGTTGTTGTGATGGATGACTTTTTAACAAATGATTCAACTTCTTTGATAAACTCCACTCAAAGCTTCATACTCAAGCTGGTAGGTTGGATATTTCTTCTGAGAGCTGCTTGACATCTTACTACCCCCCTTTTAGACCAGTTGATCTGCCGTCTCTTTTCTGCTCTGCCCCTCTCTCCTGCGTGGAGAGGTTATTAAGGGACCACAGATGAAGCGCTAGCTGTTCAAAGTCGGGACCCGGGGTGGGAACACTCATCTGTGCATCAGTTGGGGACGTCTCTGCACTGCTGACTTGTCTCCATTCAAGATGATCTCCTGCTGGCCCCACTATGGACCGGACTCTCACACTATTAACTAGATCCACTATGGACTGGACTCTCACACTATTAACTAGATCCACTATGGACTGGACTCTCACTATTATGTTAGATCCACTATGGACTGGACTCTCACACTATTAACTAGATCCACTATGGACCGGACTCTCACACTATTATGTTAGATCCACTATGGACTGGACTCTCACTATTATG
Source organism: Nerophis lumbriciformis (assembly GCF_033978685.3). Lineage (NCBI taxonomy): Eukaryota > Metazoa > Chordata > Actinopteri > Syngnathiformes > Syngnathidae > Nerophis > Nerophis lumbriciformis. Next base: position 3,459,596 of record NC_084567.2, on the reverse strand, counting down.
TTATATCCACTATGGACTGGACTCTCACACTATTATGTTAGATCCACTATGGACTGGACTCTCACAATATTATGTTAGATCCACTATGGACTGGACTCTCACACTATTAACTAGATCCACTATGGACTGGACTCTCACTATTATGTTAGATCCACTATGGACTGGACTCTCTCAAACTATTATGTTGGATCTACTATGGACTGGACACTCACACTATTATGTTAGATCCACTATGGACTGGACTCTCACAATATTATGTTAGATCCACTATGGACTGGACTCTCACACTATTAACTAGATCCACTATGGACTGGACTCTCACTATTATGTTAGATCCACTATGGACTGGACTCTCTCAAACTATTATGTTGGATCTACTATGGACTGGACACTCACACTATTATGTTAGATCCACTATGGACTGGACTCTCACACTATTATGTTAGATCCACTATGGATTGGACTCTCACTATTATGTTAGATCCACTATGGACTGGACTCTCACTATTATGTTAGATCCACTATGGACCGGACTCTCAAACTATTATGTTGGATCTACTATGGACTGGACACTCACACTATTATGTTAGATCCACTATGGACTGGACTCTCACACTATTATGTTGGATCTACTATGGACTGGACTTTCACACTATTATGTTAGATCCACTATGGACTGGACTCTCACTATTATGTTAGATCCACTATGGACTGGACTCTCACACTATTATGTTAGATCCACTATGGACCGGACTCTCAAACTATTATGTTGGATCTACTATGGACTGGACACTCACACTATTATGTTAGATCCACTATGGACTGGACTCTCACACTATTATGTTGGATCTACTATGGACTGGACTTTCACACTATTATGTTAGATCCACTATGGACTGGACTCTCACTATTATGTTAGATCCACAATGGACTGGACTCTCACACTATTATGTTAGATCCACTATGGACTGGACTCTCACACTATTATGTTAGATCCACTATGGACTGGACTCTCACTATTATGTTAGATCCACAATGGACTGGACTCTCACACTATTATGTTAGATCCACTATGGACTGGACTCTCACTATTATGTTAGATCCACTATGGACTGGACTCTCACTATTATGTTAGATCCACTATGGACTGGACTCTCACTATTATATTAGATCCCCTATGGACTGGACTCTCACACTATTATGTTAGATCCACTATGGACTGGACTCTCACACTATTATGTTAGATCCACTATGGACTGGACTCTCACTATTATGTTAGATCCACTATGGACTGGACTCTCACTATTATGTTAGATCCACTATGGACTGGACTCTCACTATTATGTTAGATCCACTATGGACTGGACTCTCACACTATTAACTAGATCCACTATGGACCGGACTCTCACACTATTATGTTAGATCCACTATGGACTGGACTCTCACTATTATGTTAGATCCACTATGGACTGGACTCTCACACTATTATGTTAGATCCACTATGGACTGGACACTCACACTATTATGTTATATCCACTATGGACTGGACTTTCACACTATTATGTTAGATCCACTATGGACTGGACTCTCACACTATTATGTTAGATCCACTATGGACTGGACTCTCACTATTATGTTAGATCCACTATGGACTGGACTCTCACACTATTAACTAGATCCACTATGGACCGGACTCTCACACTATTATGTTAGATCCACTATGGACTGGACTCTCACTATTATGTTAGATCCACTATGGACTGGACTCTCACACTATTATGTTAGATCCACTATGGACTGGACACTCACACTATTATGTTATATCCACTATGGACTGGACTCTCACACTATTATGTTAGATCCACTATGGACTGGACACTCACACTATTATGTTATATCCACTATGGACTGGACTCTCACACTATTATGTTAGATCCACTATGGACTGGACTCTCACACTATTATGTTAGATCCACTATGGACTGGACTCTCACAATATTATGTTAGATCCACTATGGACTGGACTCTCACTATGGACTGGACTCTCACAATATTATGTTAGATCCACTCGACGTCCATTGCACCAGTCGCCCATTGGGTTGAGTTTTTCCTTGCCCTGATGTGGGATCTGAACCGAGGATGCCGTTGTGGCTTGTGCAGCCCTTTGAGACACTCGTGATTTAGGGCTATATAAATAAACATTGAACGATTGATTGATTGATCATTTATTTCCGACTATTTTTAATTATCAGTAGAAACTTTTGCGAAACTTTCGTTTAACAAAGTAACAGTAAATGTAGTTAAAAAAAACTCACACACACACACACACACACACACGCACACACACACTCACACTCACATTGGACATTCACACGCAATTCCTCGTGGAATCGCAAATGATAGTCTCATGTGTTCCACCTTCTACTTTTTCTGTGTCATTGCCTGAAATAAATGAATACATTAATGAATGAATGAAATAGATACAATTGTTTTAATTTTTTTAAGTTTTGTTTACAAGTATTTTATATTATCCATGGATACTTTTGCGAAACAGTTGTTAATTTTTTTTTTAACAGTAAATGCCTTTATTTTGGAAAAAAAAAACAACAACCGGAAGTGGCTGACTTTTAACGCATGCGCAAACAGACCGAGCACTGCAGTTCAAGATGGCGGACTGAGCGGCTGTGGCTTCCTGGATAAGTTTCGAATTCACGATCTAATAATTTTATAGATGAACGAAGATTCGTCTTTTCTAAAGCCCACGAAACGGAAGTCGTGTTTGGAGCGATGGAGTGTTATCTGAAGTGAAGATTGAAGACGTGATAGAAGATGGACGACTACTGCTATGCTAAGATGGCGACGTCATGTAAAAGAGAAAGTGAAAGAGAATCAACTTCCAGCAAATCACCAACGGAGATAAAGACGAAAGATGAAGGTGAGTGAGTTGACTTTTTATTCATTTAAAAGCTATTGAGAGTGTTGATGAGAAATGAGCCGACCTTGTTGAAGAATGTAAAGAAAGAGCCGCCATGATTGTTAGCTTGAAGAAGGCAGTGGAGTTCACATCAGAGGAGATGAAAGAATGCAAAAGTCAAATGAAGAAAGTGGAAGAGCAAAACAAGCGCTTGTGTAAAGAAAAGAATGATGTGAAAGAAGAGATGTTGGGGAAGAGTAAGAGATGTGAAGAGAAGACTGGACCAGGCCCGGCCCTAACCAATCTGGCGCCCTAGGCAAGATTTTAGGTGGCGCCCCCCCACATCGGCAGTGAAGTGTATATACTCACAAGAAACGGAATAGCTTTGTCTTTGACCTTTTTTTTTACGTAAAGAAAGCAAATTAACAATCAGAATAGTTAACAAGATAAAAAAAAATATGAATAAATAAATGAATGCAAAAAATAAACAATGAATATATGAAATACAATATTTTTTACATACATATTGCTTAATTAACATTAATGATGTGCACTTTAACAACTAGGCTTACAACTATACCTAATATATAAAGGGGTGGAAAAGTGACTATTACCTGCAAGGCAAACATTAGCTAACCAGAAGGCAATAACAATGTAAACAAAAAACACCTGCTTAAAAGATCTAATACAAATGTCCCTGAGGAATGTAAGGTGGGAGTACTGTAATTACCTAACGTTACATTATTATTTTCCATAACAATTTAGCCCCCTCCACAATTAACCCGACGTTAAAACAGAACTAGCTATTTATTGATTAGCAATTACCGAATCATGTAACATTAGCTTAATGCTAAAAAGCCAGGTTACTATCACATTCTGTAACAGACAAATAATTTCATGTAGGCTAACGTTACCTACCTGCTACCTCTGTCTTTTCTCGTTTCTCCTCCTCTTCTTTTCTCTTTTTTCTTCCCTGGGCACCTGACAGTTTTGGCCGTTTTGACATCTTGTGTTGATTTTTTGATGTGGTGACGTCCAAAAAGAGTCATGATACGGGAAGGGAGGGGGCGCACCGTGCGGGGGGAGGGGGGGGGGGGGTGTAATGTTGTAACAAATAATATTTCTATTATATAGGCTTTACTTTGCATTTTAATTAACGTGGGATTATTTTTTGTATTTAGAAATAATAGTACCAACTTTTTTTTTTTTTCTCCAACATTTGTGGCACTGGCGTGGCGCCCCCTGATGGACGGCGCCCTTAGCATTTGCCTATACGGCCTATGCCACGGGCCGGCCCTGGACTGGACCACATGTCTACATCAACTTTCAGAGGATTGGAGGTCATAAAGAACAAGAATAATGTCATTACTGTCAACTTTGGATCGGGAAGTTCTCCACAAGTGTCACAAAGTCAAAGAAAGTTACCAAAGCAAATGTAATTGATTTTTTTGTTGTATCTATTGTTACAAAGCAACATGTATTTTGCGTCAAGGAATGTTAGGCACCTAAAAATGTATTGTTAAAGGGGAACATTATCACAATTTCAGAATTGTTAAAACCATTAAAAATCAGTTCCCAGTGGCTTATTTTATTTTTCGAAGTTTTTTTCAAAATTTTACCCATCACGCAATATCCCTAAAAAAAGCTTCAAAGTGCCTGATTTTAACCATCGTTATATACACCCGTCCATTTTCCTGTGACGTCACATAGTGATGCCAACACAAACAAACATGGCGGAAAGAACAGCAAGCTATAGCGACATTAGCTCGGATTCAGACTCGGATTTCAGCGGCTTAAGCGATTCAACGGATTACGCATGTATTGAAACGGATGGTTGTAGTGTGGAGGCAGGTAGCGAAAACCAAATTGAAGAAGAAACCGAAGCTATTGAGCCATATCGGTTTGAACCGTATGCAAGCGAAACCGAGGAAAACGACACGACAGCCAGCGACACGGGAGAAAGCGAGGACGAATTCGGCGATCGCCTTCTAACCAACGATTGGTATAAATAAATGATAAATGGGTTATACTTGTATAGCTCTTTTCTACCTTCAAGGTACTCAAAGCACTTTGACACTACTTCCACATTCACCCATTCACACACACATTCACACACTGATGGAGGGAGCTGCCATGCAAGGCGCTAACCAGCAGCCATCAGGAGCAAGGGTGAAGTGTCTTGCCCAAGGACACAACGGACGTGACTAGGATGGTAGAAGGTGGGGATTGAACCCCAGTAACCCTCCGATTGCTGACACGGCCACTCTACCAACTTCGCCACGCCGTCCCTTGTGTTTGTTTGGCATTAAAGGAAACTAACAACTATGAACTAGGTTTACAGCATATGAAATACATTTGGCAACAACATGCACTTTGAGAGTGCAGACAGCCCAATTTTCATCAATTAATATATTCTGTAGACATACCCTCATGTCAGCAGGCCAGGGAAGCTAGGGTCGATAAAGCCGCTGCTCCTCCACATGGAGAGGAGCCAGATGAGGTGGTTTGGGCATCTGGTCAGGATGCCACCCGAACGCCTCCCTAGGGAGGTGTTTAGGGCACGTCCAGCCGGTAGGAGGCCACGGGGAAGACCCAGGACACGTTGGGAAGACTATGTCTCCCGGCTGACCTGGGAACGCCTCGGGATCCCCCGGGAGGAGCTGGACGAAGTGGCTGGGGAGAGGGAAGTCTGGGCTTCCCTGCTTAGGCTGCTGCCCCCGCGACCCAACCTCAGATAAGCGGAAGAAGATGGATGGATATATATATATATATATATATATATATATATATATATATATATATATATATATATATATTTCGAATATATATGTATGTATGTATATATGTTTATGTTTATATACAGTATATATGTATACATACATGTATATATTAAGTTAAAGTACCACTGATAGTCACACACACGCTAGGTGTGGTGAAATTAACCTCTGCATTTGACCCATCCCCTTGATCACCTCCTGGGAGGTGAGGGGAGCAGTGAGCAGCAGCGGTTGCCGCGCTCGGGAATCATGTTTGGTGATTCAACCCCCAATTCCAACGCTTGATGCTGAGTGCCAAGCAGGGAGGTAATGGCTCCCATTTGTATAGTCTTTGGTATGACTCGGCCGGGGTTTGAACTCACGACCTACCCATCTCAGGGCGGACACTCCAATACATGTATGTGTGTGTGTGTGTGTGTGTGTGTGTGTGTGTGTGTGTGTGTATCCATCCATCCATTTTCTACCGCTTATTCCCTTTGGGGTCGCGGGGGTGCTGGAGCCTATCTCAGCTACAATCGGGCGGAAGGCGGGGTACACCCTGGACAAGTCGCCACCTGTGTATATATATATATATATATATATATATATATATATGTATGTTTGTATGTATGTATGTATATACTGTGTATATACAGTATATATGAATGTATATATGTAGAAATATAAATATATGTACATGTGTATATATATATATATACTGTATACATATATGTATATATATTTATATATGTGTATATTTATACATATGTATATTTATATATGTATATATTTATATATATATATATGTATAAATGTTTATTTATATGTGTATATATATATATTTTAAAGTTTTGTAATCAGAAATATTAAGCTACTAAAATTCGCTAAACATGGATAAGTGTTGAGAAAGTTTAGCATTTTTCCCATGATGCATTGTGTTGAATTTATAATTTAGATTTTGTTTATGAAGGCCACAAAGTTCTGTGAGCAGGTTGTGTTATATGTGACCATGTCTGTTGACATTTTGTGTTGGTTGGATTTTTTTTTTTTTGCACCATGACTAGGGAAGGTTGTTTGCATTGGGTCATACAGGTAAATGCTGCGCACATTTCAATCAAAGGTCATTGACCTGAATTACTCATGTTGCCAACTAGATGGCGATTAAATAGGCAGCATCAATATTGTCAGACTATTAAAACGAATGCAATCTCCCTGTGGTTAATATTCCTAATTCAACTCATGAGTCTTGTGGGCCAGATTGAAGACTGGACACCCCTAATTTACAGTATGTACAGTAGCGCAAAGAAGTAGTGTCAATTAGCCCAATTCACCTCCTAGATGGGGGGTTGGCGTGCTCGTGTGTGTGCGGACGAGGGGAAAAGGGTGGGGGCCACAGGGGACAGAGTTCAGCAAGGAAACAGCTATGGGCATGTAGCTGTTCCTGAACCAGGCGGTTCTTGATCACCAGAGGTGGGTAGTAACGTGCTACATTTACTCCGTTACATCTACTTGAGTAACTTTTGGGATAAATTGTACTTCTAAGAGTAGTTTTAATGCAACATACTTTTACTTTTACTTAAGTATATTTATAGAGAAGGAACGCTACTTTTACTCCGCTACTTTTATCTACATTCAGCTCGCTACTCGCTACTAATTTTTATCGATCTGTTAATGCACGCTTTGTTTGTTTTGGTCTGTCAGACAGACCTTCAAAGTGCCTGCCTTACTGGTGACGTTTCACTTCGTTCCACCAATCAGATGTAGTCCTGGTGACGTTGGACCAATCAAACAGAGCCAGGTGGTCACATGACCTGACTTAAACAAGTTGAAAAACTTATTGGGGTGTTACCATTTAGTGGTCAATTGTACGGAATATGTACTGTACTGTGCAATCTACTAATAAAAGTTCCAATCAATCAATCAAAAGTGTGGAGGAAAAAAGATCCTTTTTTTATTTCAACCGTACATCCCGTCAAAAGCCTAAAGACTGACTGCACAGTTCCTGTCTTCACAATAAAAGTGCCGCTCCATCGCGCCTGCGCTTTCAAAACAAGAGTCTCCGAAAGCCAGCGCAAACAAGCTAGCAAGCTAAGGAGTTTGACGCCAATATATTTCTTGTAAAGTGTATAAAAACGAATATGGAAGCTGTACAAATAAGATGCCAAAAACCCACCACTTTCATGTGGTATTAGACAGAAAGGAGGAACTTTTCTTCTCCTCCATTTGAAAACGTGGACGTTATCATCACGACTGTCTGATTACAATCAACGCAAGTCATCAGAATCAGGTAATACACCAACTTATATTCTAGTCTGCATGAAAGAAAGGAATCTATATGTTAAACATGCATGTATATTCATTAAAACATCTTTAACATGTAAACAAAAACAGCAAAATAAATACATATAAATTATATACTGTATATATCAATGTACCGTATTTTCCGCACTATAAGGCGCACCGGATTATTAGCCGCACCTTCTATGAATTACATATTTCATAATTTTGTCCACCAATAAGCCGCCCTGGACTATAAGCCGCGCCTACGCTGCGCTAAAGTGAATGTCAAAAAAACGCTGCGCTAAAGTGAATGTCAAAAAAACAGTCAGATAGTTCAGTCAAACTTTAATAATATATTGAAAACCAGCGTTCTAACAACTCTGTCCCAAAATGTACGCAAATGTGCAATCACAAACATAGTAAAATTCAAAATGGTGTAGAGCAATAAATAGCAACATAATGTTGCTCGAACGTTAATGTCACAACACACAAAATAAACATAGCGCTCACCTTCTGAAGTTATTCTTCATTCGTAAATCCTTCGAATTCTTCGTCTTCGGTGTCCGAATTGAAAAGTTGCGCAAGCGTGGGATCCAAAAATGGCCGGCTCCGCCTCGTCGAAGTCATCGGATTCAGTGTCGCTGTTGTTGTGCAGCAGTTCTGTGAATCCTGCCTTCCGGAAAGCTCGGACCACAGTTGTGACCGAAACTATCTGCCCAGGCATTTACGATCCACTGGCAGATGTTGGCGTATGTCGACCGGCGCTATCTGCCCGTCTTAGTGAAGGTGTGTTCGCCTTCGGAGCTGTGTGAAAAAAGCCACCCGGCCTCTTCGCGTAAACTTCCCTTAACCACTCGCTCATCTTTTCTTCATCCATCCATCCCTTCGAGTTAGCTTTTATGATGACGCCGGCTGGAAAGGTCTCTTTTGGCAAGGTCTTCCTTTTGAATATCATCATGGGTGGAAGTTAGCATGGCAAGCTAGAACCACAGTGAAGGATGACTTCTCATTCCCTGTGGTGCGAATATTCACCGTACGTGCTCCCGTTCCACAGTGCGGTTCACAGGAATATCAGCTGTGAAATACGGTAGTAATCCGTGTGCGGATGGAGAGATTGCGTCTTTTTATGAACCGGATCGCTTAGTAGGAGCCATTTTGTGGTCTTTACAGATGTAAACAGGAAATGAAACGTACGGTGATATCCGCGCGTTTTTTCTTCTTCTTCCGGGGGCGGGTGGTTGCTTAAAGCGCTTCCTGTTCTATGGGGGCGGGTGCTTTCCTTGGCGGTTGCTTGCGTAGAAGAAGAAGCGCTTCCTGTTCTACCGGGAAAAAAGATGGCGGCTGTTTACCGAAGTTGCGAGACCGAAACTTTATGAAAATGAATCGTAATAAAGCGCACCGGGTTATAAGGCGCACTGTCAGCTTTTGAGAAAAATTGTGGTTTTTAGGTGCGCCTTATAGTGCGGAAAATACGGTATATGTATATATATATATATATATATATATATATATATATATATATATATATATATATATATATATATATATATATGTGTGTGTGTGTGTGTGTATGTTACTCATCAGTTACTCAGTACTTGAGTAGTTTTTTCACAACATACTTTTTACCTTTACTCAAGTAAATATTTGGGTGACTACTCCTTACTTTTACTTGAGTAATACATCTCTAAAGTAACAGTACTCTTACTTGAGTACAATTTCTGGCTACTCTACCCACCTCTGTTGATCACAGACCCTTGTAGCGCCTACTAGAGGGGAGGAGGTGGTATGAGTCCTTGTTGGTCGCTCATCTGAAAAAATGCTTCCTGTAAATGTCGTCAATGGCAGGAAGTGAAGCTCTGGCAACCCGTTGGGCGGTTTTCACTGCCAAATGCATCGCCTTATGGTCTGAGATAAAGCCGTTTCCATACCAGGCCGTAATATAGTTGCTAAGGATGCACTTGATTGGTGCAACGGTAAAAGTTCACCGGGATGTCTGAAGAGAATAGTTTTTAGTTCGGAGGCACGAGTGAGCCTTTTTGACCGGTTAGTTGTCCAGGAGCAGTCTTGTGAGATGTGAGTCCCCAGGATTTCATAGATCATGTCTGAATTAAAGTGTGTGTTGTTTGTGTTCTGCAGACGTCCAGCAGCTCATCGGTCATTCAGAAGAACTTACCCCTCAGCCGCTGAATGAGGGCTCCACTCTAAAGCTGGAGTGCCCATGGCCCCCCCACATTAAAGAGGAAGAGGAGAAACTTTGGATAACGCAGGAGACTCATCACAACCAGTTGCCACGGACTGTTGTCTCTGTGAAGACTGAAGATGATGAAGAGAAACCACCGATTGGTCATCCAGAAGAACTTGCACTTCAGCCGCAGGTTGAGGGCTCCACTTTGAAGCAGGAGCGTCCATGGCCCCCCCACTTTAAAAAGGAAAAGGAGGAAGCTGATCTCACCAAGCTACCACTGACTGGTGTCTCTGTGAAGACTGAAGATGATGAAGAGAAACCACAACAAGACCACCTCTTAGCTCCACTATCAGATAGTGAGGCCGAAGACGACGTTGAAAAACCTTCAAGCATCGATGCACATTGTGAAGGTGATATGAGGACTCACACTGACAACAAATACTGCTCAAAAAATGACAAAAGGGATATAAAATGTTCTATTTGCTCAGTTTGTGGCTTTACTCATAAGAGCCATTTGACTGGACGCGTGAGAACACACACAGGAGGGAACCCATTTAGTTGCTCAGTGTGTGGGAAAGACTTTTCGACCAAGAGCCATGTGACAGACCACATGAGAACACACAAAGGAGAGAAACCATTTGATTGTTCAGTTTGCGGTAAAAAATTTTCTCATAAGAGCCATTTGACAAAACACTTGGGAACGCACACAGGAGGGACACCATTTAGTTGCTCAGTTTGCGGAAAGGGCTGTTCTACTAAGAGCCAAGTGACAAACCACATGAAAACGCACACAGGAGAGAAACCATTTGATTGTTCGGTTTGTCGTAAAAGATATTCTCAGAGGAGTGACGTGACAAAACACATGAGGACGCACACAGGAGTGAAAGCATTTAAGTGTTCGGTTTGTGGTAAAAGATTTGCCCGCCGCACAGATTTGCCACGACACATGAGAACACACACAGGAGAGAAATATTTTAATTGCTCAGTTTGCAGTAACAAATTTTCTTCCAAGACCAGTCTGACAGAACACATGCGAACGCACACTGGAGAGAAACCATTGTTATGTTCAATATGTGGCAAAAGATTCTCTCATAAGTCATCTTTGATGGGGCATATGAAAACACATGCAGGAGAGAAACCATTTGATTGTTCAGATTGCAGTAAAAGATTTTTTCACAAGAACGATTTGACAAAACACATGACAACACACACAGGAGTGAAACCATATAAGTGTTCAGTTTGTGGTAAAAGATTTACCCGGCAGACAGATTTGCCAAGACACATGAGAACACACACAGGAGAAAAACATTTTAATTGCTCAGTTTGCAGTAACCGATTTTCTTCCAAGATCAGTCTGAAAGAACACATGCGAACGCACACGGGAGAGAAACCATTAATATGTTCAGCTTGTGGTGCAAGATTTTCTCATAAGTCATCTATGCTACGGCATATGAGAACACACGCAGGAGAGAAACCATTTGATTGTTCAGTTTGCGCTAAATGATTTGTTCACAAGAATGATTTGACAAAACACACGAGAACACACACAGGAGGGAAACCATTTAGATGTCCAGTTTGTGGTAAAAGATTTACCCGCCAGACAGATTTGCCAAGACACATGACAATACACTCAGGGGAAAAACCTTTTAAGTGCCCAGATTGCAGTAACATATTTTCTTCTAAGATCAGTTTGACACAACACATGCAAACAAACACTTGAGTGAAACCATTTAATTGTTGAGTTTGTGGCAAAAGATTTTACCGTAAATCCGATTTGCCAAAACACATGAGAACAACACACAGGAGAGAAACCATGTAGTTGTTCGTTTTGTTATTTAAGCTTTTCTGACAGGAGAGATTATTTCAACATTTAAAGAAATACTACGTAGTATTCATTCAGTTGTTTAGAACGTGGCATAAGTTGCTGATCATTCAAGTAATGATGCTAATTATGCCGACGGCGTGTGCGATTGTCAATCAATCGTCACAATCGAGGTGGGAGAGATATTACCAGTTTGTATTGCATTCCTACGTGTAGTTGTGGACAACAGAAGTGGCATCTGGTATCATAAGATTATCACTTTCTAGGTGACTTCTCACTTGTGACGTTACACTTTTTTGGTTTGACAATCTTGTCGTACAAACTGGACAACTGAAGGCAATATTTGTTAGTGCTAAATTATTTTATCTTACTCAAAGACTTTTAAAATGTTCCGTATTCAGTGTGTGTTTGCATGTTTTATCATAGTTGTCTTGTGAGTTAATCTGTTATAGTTAACTCAGCATGAAATGTTTTTCTCCTGTGAGTTCGAGTGATGCTAAGAGCAGCAGCTACACAACTTTGATTGGTTGAGAACAACATGCATGGGGTTTTCCTCACCTTCCTTTTGGATTACAGAAGTGTACATCAATGATCATGAAATTATGTTTGTGTTGTGACAATGTTGTATAGTAGCATTGTACACGGACACGCACAACTTTGTATTATTATATCTTTGTAAATACTTGTGCTACAACTCCTGCTGTAACCTTTTTATAAAATATACTTGAGACAACAATTGGATAACAATCTTATGCAATGAGGAGCTGAATGAATTGTATATATTTTTCTATATTTGATATAATGATGACTCAATCAGTACTAGTGTTAGTGCAGCAGATGGCACCATTTTGTAACAAAGCAATGACGTAATGCTGACTATATATGGTCAGTCGTGACCCCAGGATGCAGAGACTGCAGCCTAAGTCCAGGTAAAACTTGACTGATGATCTCATTAAGTGGCTTGTTTTTTGTTGTATTCAAATAGTCCCATCAGGGTCGTGAATGCTGTTTACAAGTCATCCGTCATCAGGATATTGTAAAGATCTAAAGTCTAATCCATTGTGCTGATGTCGGTGTTTTTCACCTGGCGCGGTAAAGGGGGGTTCTTCCTTGAGGGTCCGTGCGTCAAGCCACCTAAAATCTGTGCAGACTCTCAAACTTCAATCCATTTTTCCACACTAATAGAAGAGTGGAAGTGTATCTTCATACAGTTTTATCTCGACCTCCTACATGCACTTGGACTTGGTCAAAGTCCCTCCGCATCCTACAACACAACCTCATGAGTCAAGGGAACGGGACTTGGGAGAAAATCCTCACTCATTTTCGTGTCTTCTGTGAGCAGGGGCGGATCCAGACTATTTCCAGATACGGGGCTGAGGGGTTATAACCAAGAGGTTGGGGGGTTACCTAAAAACATCAGTTTTTACCTTGAAAATTAGCTTTTACCTTGAAAATCAGTTTTTACCTTGAAAATCAGCTTTTGCCTTGAAAATCAGCTTTTACTTTAAAAATCAGCCATTGCCTTGAAAATCAGCTTTTGCCTTGAAAATCAGTTTTTACCTTGAAAATCAGCTTTTACCTTGAAAATCAGTTTTTACCTTGAAAATCAGCTTTTACCTTGAAAATCATTTGTTGCCTTGAAAATCAGCTTTTACCTTGAAAATCAGCTTTTACCTTGAAAATTAGAACCCTAACTCTAACCTTGAAAATCAGCTTTTACTTTGAAAATTAGCTTTTACCTTGAAAATTAGAACTTTAACCCTAACCTTGAAAATCAGTTTTTGCCTTGAAAATCAGCTTTTACCTTGAAAATCAGCTTTTACCTTGAAAATCTGTTTTTACCTTGGAAATCTGTTTTTACCTTGGAAATCAGCTTTTACCTTGGAAATTAGCTTTTACCTTGAAAATCAGCTTTTACCTTGAAAATCAGTTTTTACCTTGAAAATCAGCTTTTACCTTGAAAATCAGCTTTTACCTTGAAAATTAGAACCCTAACCCTAACCTTGAAAATCAGTTTTTACCTTGAAAAGTAGCTTTTACCTTGAAAATTAGAACCCTAACCCTAACCCGAACCTTGAAAATAAATTTTTGCCTTGAAAATCAGTTTGTAACTTGAAAATCAGTTTTTAACTTGAAAATCAGCTTTTACCTTGAAAATTAGAACCCTAACCCTAACCTTGAAAAATAGCTTTTACCTTGAAAATTAGAACCCTAACCCTAACCCGAACCTTGAAAATAAATTTTTGCCTTGAAAATCAGTTTGTAACTTGAAAATCAGTTTGTAACTTGAAAATCAGTTTTTACCTTGAAAAATAGCTTTTACCTTGAAAATTAGAACCCTAAGCCTAACCCGAACCTAGAAAATCAATTTTTGCCTTGAAAATCAGTTTTTAACTTGAAAATCAGCTTTTACCTTGAAAATCAGTTTTTACCTTGAAAATCAGCTTTTACCTTGAAAATCATTTGTTGCCTTGAAAATCAGCTTTTACCTTGAAAATCAGCTTTTACCTTGAAAATTAGAACCCTAACTCTAACCTTGAAAATCAGCTTTTACTTTGAAAATTAGCTTTTACCTTGAAAATTAGAACTTTAACCCTAACCTTGAAAATCAGTTTTTGCCTTGAAAATCAGCTTTTACCTTGAAAATCAGCTTTTACCTTGAAAATCTGTTTTTACCTTGGAAATCTGTTTTTACCTTGGAAATCAGCTTTTACCTTGGAAATTAGCTTTTACCTTGAAAATCAGCTTTTACCTTGAAAATCAGTTTTTACCTTGAAAATCAGCTTTTACCTTGAAAATCAGCTTTTACCTTGAAAATTAGAACCCTAACCCTAACCTTGAAAATCAGTTTTTACCTTGAAAATTAGAACCCTTACCCTAACCTTGAAAATCAGTTTTTACCTTGAAAAATAGCTTTTACCTTGAAAATTAGAACCCTAAGCCTAACCCGAACCTTGAAAATAAATTTTTGCCTTGAAAATCAGTTTGTAACTTGAAAATCAGTTTTTAACTTGAAAATCAGCTTTTACCTTGAAAATTAGAACCCTAACCCTAACCTTGAAAATCAGTTTTTACCTTGAAAATTAGAACCCTTACCCTAACCTTGAAAATCAGTTTTTACCTTGAAAAATAGCTTTTACCTTGAAAATTAGAACCCTAAGCCTAACCCGAACCTAGAAAATCAATTTTTGCCTTGAAAATCAGTTTTTAACTTGAAAATCAGTTTTTACCTTGAAAATCAGTTTTTAACTTGAAAATCAGCTTTTACCTTGAAAATCAATTTTTGCCTTGAAAATCAGCTTTTACCTTGAAAATCAATTTTTGCCATGAAAATCAGCTTTTACCTTGAAAATCAGTTTTTGCCTTGAAAATCAGCTTTTACCTTGAAAATCAGATTTTACCTTGAAAATCAGTTTTTACCTTGAAAATCAGCTTTTACCTTGAAAATCAATTTTTGCCATGAAAATCAGCTTTTACCTTGAAAATCAATTTTTGCCTTGAAAATCAGCTTTTACCTTGAAAATCAGTTTTTACCTTGAAAATCAGCTTTTACCTTGAAAATCAGTTTTTACCTTGAAAATTAGAACCCTAACCTTGAAAATATATGTATATATATATATATATATATACATATATATATATATCCATCCATCCATCCATTTTCTACCGCTTATTCCCTTTTGGGGTCGCGGGGGGCGCTGGAGCCTATCTCAGCTACAATCGGGCGGAAGGCGGGGTACACCCTGGACAAGTCGCCACCTCATCGCAGGGCCAACACAGATAGACAGACAACATTCACACTCACATCCACACACTAGGGACCATTTTAGTGTTGCCAATCAACCTATCCCCAGGTGCATGTCTTTGGAGGTGGGAGGAAGCCGGAGTACCCGTAGGGAACCCACGCAGTCACGGGGAGGACATGCAAACTCCACACAGAAAGATCCCGAGCCCGGGATTGAACCCAAGACTACTCAGGACCTTCGTATTGTGAGGCAGATGCACTAACCCCTCTGCCACCGTGAAGCCCTATATATATATATATATATATATATATGTATATATATGTATATGTATATATATATATATATATATATGTCCTTACGTAACATCACCAGAATGATTGACAATTAGGAGGACCAATAGTCAACATGATCCACCCAGAAATAAATAAAACAAATGGCTTATCGATAAGCCATTAAAAAAATAAATTGTTTTAATATTTATTTATATGTATCATTATTCTCCTATTCACCTTTCCAGTAGAGGCCTCTCCCCTCTCACTTTCTGTGCTCCTCTGCCCTGACTCCTACAGGTCAATAGGGGTTGTGGAGTTATTATTATTATTATCTACTGATGATAGTCATACGTGAATGAGCTCAGCTCCTGTTCTCCTCCATGTGTAAAGTGAGAAACACAGCTGATGCTCCAGAAGGAAGTAACCCCAAAGATAGCAAATGGTAAAAAAGAGTGCACATTTAACTTTATAAATAACCAGGACCTTCATGATGCATTTCAGGCTAACTAGCTAACTAAGTAGCAGCATTGTTTTAGAGTGGGAATGTAACTTTTTGTCAAACACAGACCTGGTGTAAAGTGGAGCTAATACATTTTACGACAAGCAGTGATGAATACTTACCTTCTTCAAAAAGTTTCTTATGTCCATTTTGCATCCGTTCACGTTCTTGTTCTGCAGTGCTGTGTGCTAATGTGCTTCGTACACCTGCAGGACCGCAAGCAAGGTCGCAGAGAAAATGCGCACTGGATTTTGAGTGATGTGGGCATTTTCTATATGAACAAGTCCAAGGACCGCAAGCAAGGTCGCAGAGAAAATGCGGACTGGATTTTGAGTGATTTGGGCATTTTCTATATGAACAAGTCCAAGGACCGCAAGCAAGGTCGCAGAGAAAATGCGGACTGGATTTTGAGTGATTTGGGCATTTTCTATATGAACAAGTCCAAGGACCGCAAGCAAGGTCGCAGAGAAAATGCGCACTGGATTTTGAGTGATGTGGGCATTTTCTATATGAACAAGTGGAATGGATTGGCTACTGACGCACTAAAGGGGCTCTCTACCTTACGCTATGAAGTGAGGGGAAACAGAGTGAATAATGACAGGTTATATGATTATTTATTTAAACTCATATTCGGGCCACTTTATAATGAATATGTCGGCATGTATTTGTAAAAAAAAAAAAAAAAATATATATATATATATATTTATTTATTTTATTTTTTTTAACACCAAATTATTTAGGGGGGCTTAATAGTGGAGCCCCCCTAAAATAGGCCTAGCAACGCCAATGGTCCAGTCCATAGTGGATCTAACATAATAGTGTGAGAGTCCAGTCCATAGTGGATCTAACATAATAGTGTGAGAGTCCAGTCCATAGTGGATCTAACATAATAGTGTGAGAGTCCAGTCCATAGTGGATCTAACATAATAGTGAGAGTCCAGTCCATAGTGGATCTAACATAATAGTGAGAGTCCAGTCCATAGTGGATCTAACATAATAGTGAGAGTCCAGTCCATAGTGGATCTAACATAATAGTGAGAGTCCAGTCCATAGTGGATCTAACATAATAGTGAGAGTCCAGTCCATAGTGTATCTAACATAATAGTGAGGGTCCAGTCCATAGTGGATCTAACATAATAGTGTGAGAGTCCAGTCCATAGTGGATCTAACATAATAGTGAGAGTCCAGTCCATAGTGGATCTAACATAATAGTGAGAGTCCAGTCCATAGTGGATCTAACAAAATAGTGTGAGAGTCCAGTCCATAGTGGATCTAACAAAATAGTGTGAGAGTCCAGTCCATAGTGGATCTAACATAATAGTGAGAGTCCAGTCCATAGTGGATCTAACATAATAGTGAGAGTCCAGTCCATAGTGGATCTAACATAATAGTCAGAGTCCAGTCCATAGTGGATCTAACATAATAGTGAGAGTCCAGTCCATAGTGGATCTAACATAATAGTGTGAGAGTCCAGTCCATAGTGGATCTAACATAATAGTGAGAGTCCAGTCCATAGTGGATCTAACATAATAGTGAGAGTCCAGTCCATAGTGGATCTAACATAATAGTGAGAGTCCAGTCCATAGTGGATCTAACATAATAGTCAGAGTCCAGTCCATAGTGGATCCAACATAATAGTGAGAGTCCAGTCCATAGTGGATCTAACATAATAGTGTGAGAGTCCAGTCCATAGTGGATCTAACATAATAGTGAGAGTCCAGTCCATAGTGGATCTAACATAATAGTGAGAGTCCAGTCCATAGTGGATCTAACATAATAGTGAGAGTCCAGTCCATAGTGGATCTAACAAAATAGTGTGAGAGTCCAGTCCATAGTGGATCTAACATAATAGTGAGAGTCCAGTCCATAGTGGATCTAACATAATAGTGAGAGTCCAGTCCATAGTGGATCTAACATAATAATGTAAGAGTCCAGTCCATAGTGGATCTATCATAATAGTGAGAGTCCAGTCCATAGTGGATCTAACATAATAGTGAGAGTCCAGTCCATAGTGGATCTAACATAATAGTGAG
The DNA here is from genome assembly GCF_033978685.3 of Nerophis lumbriciformis. Lineage (NCBI taxonomy): Eukaryota > Metazoa > Chordata > Actinopteri > Syngnathiformes > Syngnathidae > Nerophis > Nerophis lumbriciformis. The sequence goes on along the minus strand of NC_084567.2, from coordinate 3,441,089 downwards.
AGTCCAGTCCATAGTGGATCTAACAAAATAGTGTGAGAGTCCAGTCCATAGTGGATCTAACATAATAGTGAGAGTCCAGTCCATAGTGGATCTAACATAATAGTGAGAGTCCAGTCCATAGTGGATCTAACATAATAGTGAGAGTCCAGTCCATAGTGGATCTAACATAATAGTGAGAGTCCAGTCCATAGTGGATCTAACATAATAGTGAGAGTCCAGTCCATAGTGGATCTAACATAATAGTCAGAGTCCAGTCCATAGTGGATCTAACATAATAGTGTGAGAGTCCAGTCCATAGTGGATCTAACATAATAGTGAGAGTCCAGTCCATAGTGGATCTAACATAATAGTGAGAGTCCAGTCCATAGTGGATCTAACATAATAGTGAGAGTCCAGTCCATAGTGGGGCCAGCAGGAGACCATCCCGAGCTGAGAAAGGTCAGTAAGATGACGCCAGTAACTCATCACCCTCAAACAAGAAGCAGTACGGAAGAAGTAATGTTTATTCATTATTTTTATTTTTATTTTTTTAATGTTTACAAAAATATTTTTTGATATATTTAATTGTTTTATTTATTTAATTTTTTAAATAATTTTTATTATTATTATATTATTAATTTTTTGTATTTTGTTTGTGTTTGTTTTGTACTTTTTTTGTTGTTTTTCTTAGTTTTTTCTTTTTTCTTTTTTAGAAGTAATGTAAAAAAGCAGTAAAACAAAAAATGTGCTGCAAGTCAAGTTTAAAAGTCCACACTAAGTTTCTTTAGCACATTTGTCAAAATACTTTATTCCTACTGTGCCTTAAAGTGGCATGTATTTTATGTTTGATAGTAAAAAGTTTGCACATTTTGATGAAGGTCAAACTGCATATAAGTGGAAGTAGGAGAGGAGCTAAACTACAAAGTCATAGTAATATTGACGTGATATACAACAAGTCGCACATTTTACGAGGTTTAAAAAGTGGCACATAGACCTGCAAGATGGCCGACAAAGCGAACAAAAAGTGCTTTACTTCCAACGATGTTGATGGATAACATTTGTTTTCCATTTTTTAAATGTCATTTTCCAACTGTTAAGGTTATTAGTGGATACTTTTGCGGGGAAAAAATGAATTATGTAACCTATTTTTATGGGCTTTCCTCTTGGTGATGTTAAGTTCCTGTTATGCGCTGTTATGCAGTATATGCCTTGAGCTCTTATTTTGAAGGCGCTCAGAGCGGAAGTGATGACACGTTGGAGTGGAGCGGAGTGTTTTCTTCCCACTACTCCTCCGTCATACAATCCGGCAGCAACAACCCCAAGATACTCTTCTCTACCGTAAGCAAACTCCTCAAACCCATGGACACCACCACCACCACCTCATTCACCACCAGCAAATGTGAAGAATTTTTATCATTTTTTCAATCAAAAATCAACACCATCCACTCTGAACTGGCCGCCTCCTCTCCCACCTTCTCCACTACCCCTGATCATGCCCCCCCCTTTACTCTCCAACCACCCACTCAACTTCTTCTCCGAAATCACCACAACTGACCTATCCTCCATAACTTCTGGTATGAAAGCCTCCACCTGCATCCTCGACCCAATCCCATCCACTTTAGTCATAGCCTGCCTCCCCTCACTCTCACCTCTCATCACCACTATAATTAACTCCTCCCTATCCATTGGCTCTGTCCCTCCTGCCCTCAAGCTGGCTGCCATCACCCCCATTCTCAAGAAACCCGGTCTCGACCCCGTGTCTTAATGAAATTAAACAATGGATGTCCGCTAACTTCTTGCAACTCAACGCCAAGAAAACGGAAATGCTGATTATCGGTCCTGCTAAACACCGACATTTATTTAATAATACCACCTTAACATTTGACAACCAAACAATTACACAAGGCGAATCAGTAAAGAATCTGGGTATTATCTTCCACCCAACTCTCTCCTTTGAATCACACATTAAGAGTGTTACTAAAACGGCCTTTTTTCATCTCCGTAATATCGCTAAAATCCGTTCTATTTTATCCACTAGCGACGCTGAGATCATTATTCATGCGTTCGTTACGTCTCGTCTCGACTACTGTAACGTATTATTTTCGGGTCTCCCTATGTCTAGCATTAAAAAATTACAGTTGGTACAAAATGCGGCTGCTAGACTTTTGACAAGAACAAGAAAGTTTGATCATATTACGCCTATACTGGCTCACCTGCACTGGCTTCCTGTGCACTTAAGATGTGACTTTAAGGTTTTACTACTTACGTATAAAATACTACACGGTCTAGCTCCGTCATATCTTGTCGATTGCATTGTACCATATGTCCCGGCAAGAAATCTGCGTTCAAAGAACTCCGGCTTATTAGTGATTCCCAGAGCCCAAAAAAAGTCTGCGGGCTATAGAGCGTTTTCTATTGGGGCTCCAGTACTATGGAATGCCCTCCCGGTAACAATTAGAGATGCTACCTCAGTAGAAGCATTTAAGTCCCATCTTAAAACTCATTTGTATACTCTAGCCTTTAAATAGCCCCCCTGTTAGACCAGTTGATCTGCCGTTTCTTTTCTTTTCTCCTCTGCTCCCCTTTTCCTTGAGGGGGGGGGGGCACAGGTCCGGTGGCCATGGATGAAGTGCTGGCTGTCCAGAGTCGGGACCCGGGGTGGACCGCTCGCCTGTGCATCGGCTGGGAACATCTCTACGCTGCTGACCCGTCTCCGCTCGGGATGGTGTCCTGCTGGCCCCACTATGGACTGGACTCTTACTATTATGTTGGATCCACTATGGACTGGACTCTCACAATATTATGTCAGACCCACTCGACATCCATTGCTTTCGGTCTCCCCTAGAGGGGGGGGGGGGTTACCCACATATGCGGTCCTCTCCAAGGTTTCTCATAGTCATTCACATCGACGTCCCACTGGGGTGAGTTTTTCCTTGCCCGTATGTGGGCTTTGTACCGAGGATGTCGTTGTGGCTTGTGCAGCCCTTTGAGACACTTGTGATTTAGGGCTATATAAATAAAGATTGATTGATTGATTGAACTCCCCCAACAACTACAGGCCCATCTCCAACCTCCCCTTCCTCTCTAAAATTCTCGAACGTGCAGTTGCCTCCCAAATCAAATCCCACCTTCACCACAATAACCTATACGAAAAGTTCCAATCCGGCTTCCGCTCACTCCACAGCACAGAAACTGCCCTCCTCAAGGTCACCAATGACATCCTCCTCTGGTTCCCTCTCCATCCTCATCCTCCTCGACCTCAGTTCTGCCTTCGACACCATCAACCACTCCATCCTCCTAACACGCCTCCACTCCTCCCTTGGTTTATCCGGCACTGCCCTCTCCTGGATGAAATCCTACCTCTCTGACCGTCAGCAATTCATCTCAACCAACAACTGCACCTCCTCCACTGCCACAGTCACCCACGGCGTCCCCCAGGGCTCAGTACTTGGTCCCCCTACTCTTCACCATCTACCTCCTACCCCTCGGTCAGATCCTCCGACACCACGGCCTTCAATTTCACTGCTATGCCGACGACACACAACTATACATTTCCACCACAGCCACCCACTCCACCCTCACCACCTGCCTCACAGACATAAAAACCTGGATGCAAAAAAAACTTTCTAAAACTCAACTGCAACAAATCTGAAATAATTATCATTGGCCCCGACTCCCTCACTCGCTCCACTCAGGACTTTTCATTAAACATCGACGGCTCCCTTGTCACTACCTCCACCCACATCCGCAATCTAGGTGTAATTTTCGACCCTACCCTTTCACTCCTCCCCCACGTAAACCACATCACCAAAACTGCATTCTTCCACCTCAGAAACATTGCCCGTCTCCGGCCCTCCCTCACATCCTCATCCACGCCTTCATCTCATCCCGGCTAGACTACTGCAACAGCATCCTCTACGGCATCACCTCCAAAACCCTCAACAAACTGCAATACGTCCAGAACTCTGCCGCCCGCCTGCTCACCGGAACCCGCTCCAGAGAGCACATCACACCTGTCCTTCATGACCTCCACTGGCTGCCTGTCAAATACAGAATCACCTTTAAAATACTCCTCACCACCTACCAGAGGTGGGTAGTAACGCGCTACATTTACTCCGTTACATCTACTTGAGTAACTTTTGGGATAAATTGTACTTCTAAGAGTAGTTTTAATGCAACTTACTTTTACTTTTACTTGAGTATATTTATAGAGAAGAAACGCTACTTTTACTCCGCTACTTTTATCTACATTCAGCTCGCTAGTCGCTACTAATTTTTATCGATCTGTTAATGCACGCTTTGTTTGTTTTGGTCTGTCACAGACCTTCATAGTGCCTGCGTTACTGGTGACGTTTCACTCCGTTCCACCAATAAAATGCAGTCACTAGTGACGTTTGACTCCGTTCCACCAATCAGATGCAGTCACTGGTGACGTTGGACCAATCAAACAGAGCCAGGCGGTCACATGATCTGACTTAAACAAGTTGAAAAACTTGTTGGGGTGTTACCATTTAGTGGTCAATTGCACGGAATATGTACTGTACTGTGCAATCTACTAATACAAGTTTCAATCAATCAATCAAAAGTGTGAAGGAAAAAAGACACTTTTTTATTTCAAACGTATATCCCGTCACAAGCCTAAAGACTGACTGCACAGTTCCTGTCTTCACAATAAAAGTGCCGCTCCATCGCGCCTGCGCTTTCAAAATAAGAGTCTCCGAAAGCCAGCGCAAACAAGCTAGCAAGCTACGGAATTTGCCGCCAATGTATTTCTTGTAAAGTGTGTGAAAACGAATATGGAAGCTGGACAAATAAGATACCAAAAACCAACCACTTTCATGTGGTATTAGACAGAAAGGAGGAACTTTTTTTCTCCTGCATTTGAAAACGTGGACGTTAAGCACTGCTGTCTGATTACAATCAATACAAGTCATCAGAATCAGGTAATACACCAACTTATATTCTTGTCTTCATGAAAGAAAGGAATCTATATGTGTTAAACATGCATGTATATTCATTAAAACACCTTTAACATGTAAACAAAAACGGCAAAATAAATAAATATAAATGATATACTGTATATATCAATGTATGTGTATATATGTATATGTATATATATATATATATATATATATATATATATATATATATATATATATATATACATATATATATATATATATATATATATATATACATATATATATATATATATATATATGATATGTGTGTGTATGTTACTCATCAGTTACTCAGTACTTGAGTAGTTTTTTCACAACATACTTTTTACTTTTACTCAAGTAAATATTTGGGTGACTACTCCTTACTTTTACTTGAGTAATAAATCTCTAAAGTAACAGTACTCTTACTTGAGTACAATTTCTGACTACTCTACCCACCTCTGCCACCTACAAGGCACTCCATAACCTGGCACCACCCTACCTCTCTGACCTCCTCCAGCCACACGTCCCGTCCGGTTCCCTCAGGTCTAGTGATGCCGGCCTCCTTGAGGTCCCCAAGACCAGGCGCCGAACCTGGGGCGACAGGGCCTTCTCCGTGGCTGCCCCCTCTCTCTGGAACGCTCTCCCCAGGCACATCAGAGATGCCCCCTCCCTCCCTACCTTCAAAGCCACCCTAAAAACTCACCTCTTCACATTAGCCTTTCCAAACTGACCCTGCCCTAGGTGTCTCTTATTTATTTATTTATTTATTTGTATTTGTATTTATTTTTTTCTAATAAAGTTGTTTTTATCGTGTCCCCCCCCCGCCCCCCCCCCTTTTAATTCTAAAAGAGACAAAACTCAAATAGAATTTGAAAATCCAAGAAAATATTTTTTAAAGACTTGGTCTTCACTTGGAACAAGCGGTAGAACATGGATGGATGGATGGGTCTTCACTTGTTTAAATAAATTCATTTATTTTTTACTTTGCTTCTTATTACTTTTAGAAATACAATTTTAGAGGAAAAATACAACCTTAAAAATGATTTTAGGATTTTTAAACAAATATACCTTTTTACCTTTTAAATGTCTTCCTCTTCTTTCCTGACAATTTAAATCAATGTTCAAGTCAATTTTTTTTTTTTTTTTTTATTGTAAAGAATAATAATTATTTTAGCTTCTGGTTTTTCGACGAAGAATATTTGTGAAATATTTCTTCAAACTTACTATGATTACAATTCAAAAAAATTATTCTGGCAAATCTAGAAAATCTGTAGAATCAAATTTAAATCTTATTTCAAAGTATTTTGAATTTCTTTTAAAATTGTTGCTCTGGAAAATCTAGAAGAAATACTGATTTGTCTTTGTTAGAAATATAGCTTGGTCCAATTTGTTAAATATTCTAACAAAGTGCAGATTGGATTTTAACCAATTTAAAACATGTCATCAAAATTCTAAAATGTATCTTAATCAGGAAAAATTACTAATGATGTTCCATAAATTCTTTTTTTAATTTTTAAAAAAAGATTCAAATTAGCTAGTTTTTCTCTTCTTTTTGTCGGTTGAATTTTGAATTTTAAAGAGTCGAAATTGACCCTGCCCTAGGTGTCTCTTATTTATTTATTTATTTATTTTTATTTGTATTTATTTTTTTCTAATAAAGTTGTTTTTATCGTCGTCGTCGTCCCCCCCCCCCCCCCCCCCCCCCCCCCCCCCACACACACACACACACACACACACACACACACACACACACACACATGTAAAGCGACTTTGGGTATTTAGAAAAGCGCTATATAAATCCCAGGTATTATTATTATTATTATTAGTGTTTCATACAGTATAGGCGACATTTATAAACCCCCGGTTACAATAGTAAAAAACGTACTTTGTTTTGGAAATAAAAAACTGCCGTAAAGTAGGAAACGGAAGTCGCTGACTTTCGGCGCATGGGCAAACAGGTCGAGCAGCTTTGAGACTTTGGCGGCAACAAAATGGCGGGACTTCACGGCCGCGGCTTCCCGGAGAAATGTCAAATGGACGATCTGACAGTTTTATAAATACACCAAGATCCGTCTTTACTTTTTTTTTTAAAGCTCACTGAACGGAAGTTGAGTTTGGAGCGATGGAATGTTGCGTGAAGTGAAGATTGAAGACGTGATAGAAGATGGACGACTACTGCTATGCTAAGATGGCGACGTCCGCTAAAAGAGAACATGAAAGAGAATCAACTTCCAGCAAATCACCAACGGAGATAAAGACGAAAGATGAAGGTGAGTGACTTGACTTTTTATTCATTTAAAAGCTATTGAGAGTGTCGATGAGAAATGAGCCGACCTTGTTGAAGAATGTAAAGAAAGAGCCGCCATGATTGTTAGCTTGAAGAAGGCAGTGGAGTTCACATCAGAGGAGATGAAAGAATGCAAAAGTCAAATGAAGAAAGTGGAAGAGCAAAACAAGCGCTTGTGTAAAGAAAAGAATGATGTGAAAGAAGAGATGTTGGGGAAGAGTAAGAGATGTGAAGAGAAGACTGGACCACATGTCTACATCAACGTGCAGAGGATTGGAGGTCATAAAGAACAAGAATCATTTAATTACTCTCAACTTTGGATTATTGGGAAGTTCTCCACAAGTGTCATAAAGTCAAAGAAAGTTACCAAACAAATTTAACAAAATGTGATTTTTTGTTTTGTTTTATCTATTGTTAAAGGGGAACATTATCACCAGACCTATGTAAGCGTCAATATATACCTTGATGTTGCAGAAAAAAGACCATATATTTTTTTAACCGATTTCCGAACTCTTAATGGGTGAATTTTGGCGAATTAAACGCCTTTCTAATATTCGCTCTCGGAGCGATGACGTCACCATCGGGAAGCAATCCGCCATTTTCTCAAACACCGAGTCAAATCAGCTCTGTTATTTTCCGTTTTTTTCGACTGTTTTCCGTACCTTGGAGACATCATGCCTCGTCGGTGTGTTGTCGGAGGGTGTAACAACACGAACAGGGACGGATTCAAGTTGCACCAGTGGCCCAAAGATGCCAAAGTGGCAAGAAATTGGACGTTTGTTCCGCACACTTTACCGACGAAAGCTATGCTACGACAGAGATGGCAAGAATGTGTGGATATCCTGCGACACTCAAAGCAGATGCATTTCCAACCATAAAGTCAAAGAAATCTGCCGCCAGACCCCCATTGAATCTGCCGGAGTGTGTGAGCAATTCAGGGACAAAGGACCTCGGTAGCACGGCAAGCAATGGCGGCAGTTTGTTCCCGCAGACGAGCGAGCTAAACCCCCTGGATGTCTTGGCTCACACCGTCCCTTATGCCACCGAAGATGATCAAGAGAAGAATATCGACCCGAGCTTCCCTGGCCTGCTGACATCAACTCCAAAACTGGACAGATCAGCTTTCAGGAAAAGAGCGCGGATGAGGGTATGTCTACAGAATATATTAATTGATGAAAATTGGGTTGTCTGCACTCTCAAAGTGCATGTTGTTGCCAAATGTATTTCATATGCTGTAAACCTAGTTCATAGTTGTTAGTTTCCTTTAATGCCAAACAAACACATACCAATCGTTGGTTAGAAGGCGATCGCCGAATTCGTCCTCGCTTTCTCCCGTGTCGCTGGCTGTCGTGTCGTTTTCGCTTGCATACGGTTCAAACCGATATGGCTCAATAGCTTCAGTTTCTTCTTCAATTTGGTTTTCGCTACCTGCCTCCACACTACAACCATCCGTTTCAATACATGCGTAATCTGTTGAATCGCTTAAGCCGCTGAAATCCGAGTCTGAATCCGAGCTAATGTCGCTATAGCTTGCTGTTCTTTCCGCCATGTTTGTTTGTGTTGGCTTCACTATGTGACGTCACAGGAAAATGGACGGGTGTATATAACGATGGTTAAAATCAGGCACTTTGAAGCTTTTTTTAGGGATATTGCGTGATGGGTAAAATTTAGAAAAAAACGTCGAAAAATAAAATAAGCCACTGGGAACTGATTTTTAATGGTTTTAACCCTTCTGAAATTGTGATAATGTTCCCCTTTAAAGCAAATATATATTTTGCAACGAGGAATGCTAGCCACCTAAAATATTCTTAAATTGCAAAATGTCAAAATCTTATTGCATATCCCTACAAGAAATTAATTTTTCAGACGTGGACAAGGGAAACTGCAATTTTTTATTTTTTTTATTTTGCCTATCATTCACAAATATTATGCGAGCCAAGAACACACGTCTTTTTTTTAATTTTTACGATTTTAAAGATGATAAAAACAACAACTTCCAAACGCCCCATTAAAGTTTTATATACACAGTGCAAGTCTGTATGTAATGTGGGAATTTAAATTTAAAAAAAATGTTGGTCAAAGAAAGTTACCAAAGCAAATTTAAGTTATTTGGATTTTTGTTTCATCTGGTGTTGGTCAAGAAAAATATATTTTGCATCGAGAAATGTTTGGAACCCAAAATATGTTTTGTTAAAAAAAATGATTTTCTTAAATAGCAAAAAATCTAATCTTGAATTATTGCAATGTCCATCCATCCATCCATCCATCTTCTTCCGCTTATCCGAGGTCGGGTCGCGGGGGCAGCAGCTTAAGCAGTTGAAGCCCAGACTTCCCTCTCCCCAGCCACTTGGTCCAGCTCCTCCCGGGGGATCCCGAGGCGTTCCCAGGCCAGCCGGGAGAGATAGTCTTCCCAGCGTGTCCTGGGTCTTCCCCGTGGCCTCCTACCGGTCGGACGTGCCCGAAACACCTTCATAGGGAGGCGTTCGGGTGGCATCCTGACCAGATGCCCGAACCACCTCATCTGGCTCCTCTCCATGTGGAGGAGCAGCGGCTTTACTTTGAGCTCCCCCCGAATGACAGAGCTTCTCACCCTATCTCTAAGGGAGAGACCCGCCACCCGGCGGAGGAAACTCATTTCGGCCGCTTGTACCCGTGATCTTGTCCTTTCGGTCATAACCCAAAGCTCATGACCATAGGTGAGGATGGGAACGTAGATCGACCGGTAAATCGAGAGCTTTGCCTTCCGGCTCAGCTCCTTCTTCACCACAACGGATCGATACAGCGTCCGCATTACTGAAGACGCCGCACCGATCCGCCTGTCGATCTCACGATCCACTCTTCCCCCACTCGTGAACAAGACTCCGAGGTACTTGAACTCCTCCACTTGGGGCAAGATCTCTTCCCCAACCCGGAGATGGCACTCCACCCTTTTCCGGGAGAGAACCATGGACTCGGACTTGGAGGTGCTGATTCCCATCCCAGTCGCTTCACACTCGGCTGCGAACCGATCCAGTGAGAGCTGAAGATCTTGACCGGAGGAAGCCATCAGGACCACATCATCTGCAAATAGCAGTGACCTAATCCTGCAGCCACCAAACCAGATCCCCTCAACGCCTTGACTGCGCCTAGAAATTCTGTCCATAAAAGTTATGAACAGAATCGGTGACAAAGGGCAGCCTTGGCAGAATCCAACCCTCACTGGAAACGTGTCCGACTTACTGCCGGCAATGCGGACCAAGCTCTGACACTGATCGTACAGGGAGCGGACAGCCACAATCAGACAGTCCGATACCCCATACTCTCTGAGCACTCCCCACAGGACCTCCCGAGGGACACGGTCGAATGCCTTCTCCAAGTCCACAAAGCACATGTAGACTGGTTGGGCAAACTCCCATGCACCCTCAAGGACCCTGCCGAGAGTATAGAGCTGGTCCACAGTTCCACGACCAGGACGAAAACCACACTGTTCCTCCTGAATCCGAGGTTCGACTATCCGGCGTAGCCTCCTCTCCAGTACACCTGAATAGACCTTACCGGGAAGGCTGAGGAGTGTGATCCCACGATAGTTAGAACACACCCTCCGGTTCCCCTTCTTAAAGAGAGGAACCACCACCCCGGTCTGCCAATCCAGAGGTACCGCCCCCGATGTCCACGCGATGCTGCAGAGTCTTGTCAACCAAGACAGCCCCACAACATCCAGAGCCTTAAGGAACTCCGGGCGGATCTCATCTACCCCCGGGGCCTTGCCACCGAGGAGCTTTTTAACTACCTCGGCAACCTCAGCCCCAGAAATAGGAGAGCCCACCACAGATTCCCCAGGCACTGCTTCCTCATAGGAAGACGTGCTGGTAGGATTGAGGAGGTCTTCGAAGTATTCCCTCCACCGATCCACAACATCCGCAGTCGAGGTCAGCAGAGCACCATCCCCACCATACACCATACATATTGCAATGTAAGATTTTTTATTTTATTATTATTTTTTTTTTAATGTATTTCTACAAGATACTCAATCTTAAGACTTGGACACTTCTTTCTCAATAACTAGTAGCAGTAGTACCTCAGCTTTCATTTATAAACTAATCCAAAGGTGGGTTTTTTTTCAATTTTCCAATTGTCCATCCATCCATTTTCTACCGCTTGTCCCTTTTTGGGGTGGCAGGGGGTGCTGGGGCCTATCTCAGCTGCATTCGGGCGGAAGGCGGAAGTCAACACAGATAGACCACATTCACACACTAGGGACCATTTAGTGTTGCCAATCAACCTATCCCCAGGTGCATGTCTTTGGAGGTGGGAGGGGCCTATCCCCAGGTACATGTCTTTGGAGGTGGGAGGGGCCTATCCCCAGGTGCATGTCTTTGGAGGTGGGAGGTGCCTATCCCCAGGTGCATGTCTTTGGAGGTGGGAGGGGCCTATCCCCAGGTACATGTCTTTGGAGGTGGGAGGGGCCTATCCCCAGGTGCATGTCTTTGGAGGCGGGAGGGGCCTATCCCCAGGTGCATGTCTTTGGAGGTGGGAGGGGCCTATCCCCAGGTGCATGTCTTTGGAGGTGGGAGGAAGCCGGAAGGAACCCACGCAGTCACGGGGAGAACATGCAAACTCCATACAGAAAAACCCCAAGTTCAAAACCAACTCAGGACCTTCGTATTGTGAGGCACTTGCACTAACCCATGTTCCACTGTGCTTCTTGCGGCAAAATATAGAATGACATTCCTAAAAACAAATTTTAATTGGTTCCGTGTCTACCGTGTTTGGCAGTGGACGCGCAAGTTTCTACACCTGTTGCTCCACATCCTGACAACATTTTTCTTTAGTACCGTATTTTCCGCACTATTAGCCGCACCTAAAAACCACAAATTTACTCAAAAGCTGACAGTGCGGCTTATAACCCGGTGCGCTTTATATATGGATTAATATTAAGATTCATTTTCATAAAGTTTCGGTCTCGCAACTACGGTAAACAGCCGCCATCTTTCTTCCCCGTAGAAGAGGAAGTGCTTCTTCTTCTACGCAAGCAACCGCCAAGGTAAGCACCCGCCCCCATAGAAGAGGAAGCGCTTCTTCTTCTACTGTAAGCAACCACCCGCCCCCGTAGAAGAAGAAGAAGCGCGCGGATATTACGTTTCATTTCCTTTGTGTGTTTACATCTGTAAAGACCACAAAATGGCTTCTACTAAGCGACAGGTTTCCAAGACGCAATCTCTCCATCCGCACACGGACTACTATTTCACAGCAACTGCCTAAAGACTTTCAAGAAAAGCTGGCTACTTTCCGTGCATATTGTAAAAACAAGATAGCTGAAAAAAAGATCCGGCCAGAGAACATTATCAACATGGACGAGGTTCCACTGACTTTTGATATTCCTGTGAACCGCACTGTGGATACAACGGGAGCACGTACGGTGAATATTCGCACCACAGGGAATGAGAAGTCATCCTTCACTGTGGTTCTAGCTTGCCATGCTAATGGCCAGAAACTTCCACCCATGGTGATATTCAAAAGGAAGACCTTGCCAAAAGAGACCTTTCCAGCCGGCGTCATCATAAAAGCTAACTCGAAGGGATGGATGGATGAAGAAAAGATGAGCGAGTGGTTAAGGGAAGTTTACGCGAAGAGGCCGGGTGGCTTTTTTCACGCAGCTTCGTCCATGTTGATATACGACTCCATGCGCGCCCACATCACGCTGGTTTTTAATATATTATTAAAGTTTGACTGACCTATCTGACTGTTTTTTTGACATTCCTTTAGCGCAGTTAGATGCGGCTTACAACACGGGGCGGCTTATAGGTGGACAAAGTTTTGAAATATGCCGTTCATTGAAGGCGCGGCTTATAACCCAGGGCGGCTTATGGTGCGGAAAATACGGTACAAACGTCTCGTTGCTGTTAGCATTAGCCACGCCGGGCTATTCATGTGAATCTCCACTATTTTTTTTTAATAATCTACAACAAAGAAAATTATTTAATGATAAAATGAATTCATCACCCAGGCCTAGTGCGGCCTATGAATCGCTTTTTTGGATTTTTTTTGGATCATGTCTGAACTAAAATGTGTTTGTGTTGTTTGTGTGCTGCAGACGTCCAACGGCTGATTGGTCATTCAGAAGAAGTTCCCCCCCAGCCACTGGGTGATGGCTCCACTTTGAAGCAAGAGTCTCCAGAAGAGGAGGACGCTGATCCCACCAAGTTGCCACTGACTGTTGTCTCTGTGAAGACTGAAGATGATGAAGAGAAACCACAACAAGACCACCTCTTAGCTCCACTATCAGATAGTGAGGCTGAAGACGAGGTTGAAGTAACTTTGAGCAGCGATACAGACTGCGAAGGTGATATGAGGACTCACACTGACAACAAACACTCTGGCAGCTCTAAAAAGAAGGGAGGTAAAAAATATTTGAGCTGCTCAGTTTGTGCTAAAAGCTTCACCCGAAAGACTCATTTGAGTCAACATATGAGAAGGCACACAGGAGAAAAACCGTTCATATGTTCAGGTTGTCCGAAAAGCTTTTCTCTAAAGACTCATTTGACGCAGCACATGAGAACACACACAGGAGAAAGACCGTTTCATTGTTCAGTTTGCGGTAAAGGCTTTACTCAAACGGGCAGTTTGACTCAACACATGCGAACGCACACCGGAGAAAAACCCTTTGTTTGTTCAGTTTGTGGTAAAAGCTTCTCCCAAAAGAGCGACTTGAGTGGACACGTGCGAACACACACGGGAGAGAAGCCGTTCGTTTGTCCGGTTTGTGGTAAAAAATGTTCTCAAAAGAGCAATCTGACCGGACACATGAGAACGCACACGGGAGAGAAGCCCTTTCACTGTTCGGTTTGTGGTAAAACATTTTCAAATAAGATCTGTCTGACGACACACACAAGAACGCACACAGGAGAGAAACCATTTAATTGTTCAGTTTGCGGTCAAAGTTTTTCGCAAAAGACCAACTTAACAGCACACATGAGAACTCACAGAAGAGGAACCGTATAATAGTTTTGTTTTTCTGTTTTTGTCCTGCGTGCCATTTTTATGCATACCTGCCAACTACTCCGGTTTTCCCGTAATTAGTACGGTTTTCATCAACCTATTCCGGGTTACGGTTGCAGTGATAAAAAATACGGTTTTTCATTAATTAAATTATTTTTTTTTTTTTAAGTTTTATTCACGAAATCGCGTAACAACAATGACATTCGACCTGCTTCCCGTAACTTCCTATCGAGCCATTCCGCGAGGCTATTTATAGCACCGCTGCCAAGCACGAGGCACCTGTTGTCATTGTTTCCAAACGAGCGAACGATCATGGAATCAGCCGGAGAAAAATCGCATACGAGTCTTAAACCGAAAAGAAAACTGCAGTCATTCCGTGAAGAATATTCAAAAGCCTATCCGGGAATAATTATCCGTTCCAAAAAGGGTGAAAACTACGCGAATTGCATCTTGTGCAGACAAGATTTTTCGATCGGACACGGAGGAATTAGCGATGTAAAAGACCACGTTGGGACAAAAAAACACAAGTCTAATGCCGTTGCTAGCGATACAAGTGGAAAACTTTCAACGTTTTTCGGATTTTAGCCACAAAAAGGTAATGACACCAATGTTATCTATTGGAATTGTTTAGTACTGCTATACTGTTAAAAGTGTTTATACTATTTATGCTTTCAAGTCCAAGTTGAAGTAATCTTGTTAAATGTTGACAGCATAACTACCAAAATACAGAAGTATGTCCTTAATATTTTTGCAGTGCTATTTCTGTTCAAAAGTTAAAATGATTACATTAGAGATGTGATGTGCCACTTTTCAAGTGTCTGATGGCTTCAATTAATTTTCATTAATTTTGAATTCTTTTGAAAGGCTTACAAAAAAACTACATTTGAATTGTAATTCCATGCTATTGACAGGACTATTAATTTTAATGAAGTTAGCTTACCATGTTTACAGTATGATAATTGTGATAGAAATGTGAATTTTAGGCACAGAATATTTTTTACAATTGAACAAGGCAGTAGATTATACAAGCTTGGACAGAAAGTTGATAATGACACCAATTTTTTTTTTTTAATGGAATTGTTTAGTACTGTTTTACCATTTGTTTACTGTAAAAAGTGTTTATACTGTTTATACTTTCAATGAACAAATTGAAGTCTTGTGAAAGGTTGACAGGATAACTGGCATTAACTGTCAAAATCATTTCAAACTATTGAAGTTAGCTTACAGAATAAACATGTCAATCAACCCATATGATTTTTGCTGTAATATTTTTGTTTTGAAAAGTCACTGTGACTGATAGAAAAGTGATGGTTTTAGCAACATTTTAACCTGTCTGAATGCTAATAACCATTTTTGCGTCGGAGGGCGAAGCCTGAACCCCCCACCAGGACTTTGTCCTGGACTTACCGGGGCCTGCGGCCCCTGGACCCTGGCTACTAGGTTTTTCTGATTTCAAAAGTTGGCAGGTATGTTTATGTGTTAGAAGAAGTTGCCTTCTGAGTGAATCTGTGACCGCAAACTCGGCATGAAATGTTTTTCTCCGGTGAGTTGGAGTGATGCTAAAAACAGCAGCTAATGGATGAACACAACATGGATGGTGTTTCCCCTCACCTTTCTTTTGGATTACAATGTGATATTTGTTGTGTAGCAGTGTTGGACATACAAGCAGACACAAGAATTAAGTATGATTTATTTGCGGTAACCTTTTTATAGCATAACACTTTTTATATATTTCTTGTGCAAAAAAAAAAAACTGTTGGATTCTACCTGAGCTGCCTACAGTTCTTCTCATCACCACTAAAGACTTGAAACTTGCAAAACACTGACTTTCAAGCAGACCAGAAGGCAAGAAAGCAGTGGAAACAGGAAGCACGCAACACAAAGTGAAAAGAGAGACCAGCACAACAGAAAGCAGAGTGCATAAACTACAGTGACCCCTGCTGGCGTCATTAAGCCACTGTCTACACAATAAATATGATTAGCGTTTGACACATAAATTGGAAAAGTAATGTTTCCACATTCTTTATAGAATAAACATGTACATGTCATTTTATTTTTTTAAGTGATTGACAAAGTACGACTAATATACAAGATATACAGAATATATCTGATCTATTCTTATTTTTAATATTTGTTTAAAGAAAACCTCCACGAAATTTATGTTGATTAAAATGAATTACAACGATGTTTTGTTAAAAATAAAGTTTTTTTTTTTCTAATGTTTCTTTTTTCTTTTCTTTTTTCTTCTTTTTTTGGGGGAGGGGGAGGGGTAAGGGAAAAAGTGTATGTTTCTCAGTACCTGTATTATGATTTCCCTATCAAATGAATACATAAATATCATTTTTTCTAAATAAAGTGGTACCTGTATTATGATTTCCCTATCAAATGAATAAATAAATATAATTTTTTTTAAATAAAGTTATTTTATGAAATAAAGATAAAAACTTGATACAAAGAAAAAATCTGATCTATTATATATATATATATATATATATATATATATATATATATATATATATATATATATATATATATATATATATATTTATTTATTTATTTATTTATTTATTTAAAGAAAACCTTTACAGATTTTAAATTGATTAAAATTCATTACAACGATGTTTTGTTAAAAATAAAGTTTTTTTTTCTTTTTCTAATGTTTCTTTTTTCTTTCTTTTTCTTTTTTTTTTGGGAGGAGGAGGGGGTAAGGGAAAAAGTGTATGTTTCTCAGTACCTGTATTATGATTTCCCTATCAAATGAATACATAAATATCATTTTTTCTAAATAAAGTGGTACCTGTATTATGATTTCCCTATCAAATGAATAAATAAATATAATTTTTTTTAAATAAAGTTATTTTATGAAATAAAGATAAAAACTTGATACAAAGAAAAAATCTGATCTATTATATATATATATATATATATATATATATATATATATATTTAAAGAAAACCTTTACAGATTTTAAATTGATTAAAATTCATTACAACGATGTTTTGTTAAAAATAAATTTTTTTTTTTCTTTTTCTAATGTTTCTTTTTTCTTTCTTTTTCTTTTTTTTTGGGAGGAGGAGGGGGTAAGGGAAAAAGTGTATGTTTCTCAGTACCTGTATTATGATTTCCCTATCAAATGAATACATAAATATAATTTTTTCTAAATAAAGTGGTACCTGTATTATGATTTCCCTATCAAATGAATAAATAAATATTTTTTTTTTAAATAAAGTTATTTTATGAAATAAAGATAAAAACTTGATACAAAGAAAAAATCTGATCTATTTTATATATGTATATATATATATATATATATATATATATATATATATATATATATATATATATATATATATATATATATATATATATATTTATTTAAAGAAAACCTTTACAGATTTTAAATTGATTAAAATTCATTACAATGATGTTTTGTTAAAAATAAAGTTTTTTTTCTTTTTCTAATGTTTCTTTTTTCTTTTTTTTTCTTTTTTTTTGGGAGGAGGAGGGGGTAAGGGAAAAAATGTATGTTTCTCAGTACCCGTATTATGATTTCCCTATCAAATGAATAAATAAATATAATTTTTTTTAAATAAAGTTATTTTATAAAATAAAGATAAAAACTTGTATGAAAAATGTTGATAAAAGCGGTTGCATTTCAAAAGTGTAGTTTCCGATTAATTCAGGTCATCAATCATCAGTACATGTCATTTTATTTTGTTAAGTGATTGACAAAGTACGACTAAGATATAAAGAAAAAATCTGATCTATTTTTTTAATATATATATTTATTTAAAGAAAACCTTTACAGATTTTAAATTGATTAAAATTCATTACAACGATGTTTTGTTAAAAATAAAGTTTTTTTTTCTTTTTCTAATGTTTCTTTTTTCTTTTTCTTTTTTTCTTCTTTTTATTGGGAGGAGGAGGGGGTAAGGGAAAAAGTGTATGTTTCTCAGTACCCGTATTATGATTTCCCTATCAAATGAATAAATAAATATTATTTTTTTTAAATAAAGTTATTTTATGAAATAAAGATAAAAACTCGTATGAAAAATGTTGATAAAAGCGGTTGCATTTTAAAAGTGTAGTTTCCGATTAATTCAGGTCATCAATCATCAGTACATGTCATTTTATTTTGTTAAGTGATTGACAAAGTACGACTAATTAAACAAGATATAAAGAAAAAATCTGATCTATTTTTTTTATATATATATATTTATTTAAAGAAAACCTTTACAGATTTTAAATTGATTACAATTCATTACAACGATGTTTTGTTAAAAATTAAAAAATGTTTTCTTTTTCTAATGTTTCTTTTTTCTTTTCTTTTTTTCTTCTTTTTTTTGGGAGGAGGAGGGGGTAAGGGAAAAAGTGTATGTTTCTCAGTACCCGTATTATGATTTCCCTATCAAATGAATAAATAAATATTATTTTTTTTAAATAAAGTTATTTTATGAAATAAAGATAAAAACTCGTATGAAAAATGTTGATAAAAGCGGTTGCATTTTAAAAGTGTAGTTTCCGATTAATTCAGGTTATCAGTCATCAGTACATGTCATTTTATTTTGTTAAGTGATTGACAAAGCACGACTAAGATATAAAGAAAAAATCGGATCTATTTTTTTATATATATATATTTATTTAAAGAAAACCTTTACAGATTTTAAATTGATTAAAATTCATTACAACGATGTTTTGTTAAAAATAACGTTTTTTTTTCTTTTTCTAATGTTTCTTTTTTCTTTTCTTTTTTCTTCTTTTTATTGGGAGGAGGAGGGGGTAAGGGAAAAAGTGTATGTTTCTCAGTACCCGTATTATGATTTCCCTATCAAATGAATAAATAAATATTATTTATTTTAAATAAAGTTATTTTATGAAATAAAGATAAAAACTTGTACGAAAAATGTTGATAAAAGCAGTTGCATTTTAAAAGTGTAGTTTCCGATTAATTCAGGTCATCAATCATCAGTACATGTCATTTTATTTTGTTAAGTGATTGACAAAGTACGACTAAGATATAAAGAAAAAATCGGATCTATTTTTTTAATATATATATTTATTTAAAGAAAACCTTTACAGATTTTAAATTGATTAAAATTCATTACAACGATGTTTTGTTAAAAATAACGTTTTTTTTTCTTTTTCTAATGTTTCTTTTTTCTTTTTTTTTCTTTTTTTTTTGGGAGGAGGAGGGGGTAAGGGAAAAAGTGTATGTTTCTCAGTACCCGTATTATGATTTCCCTATCAAATGAATAAATAAATATTATTTTTTTTAAATAAAGTTATTTTATGAAATAAAGATAAAAACTTGTATGAAAAATGTTGATAAAAGCGGTTGCATTTTAAAAGTGTAGTTTCCGATTAATTCAGGTCATCAGTCATCAGTACATGTCATTTTATTTTGTTAAGTGAATGACAAAGTACGACTAATTAAACAAAATATAAAGAAAAAATCTGATCTCTTTTTTTTATATATATATTTATTTAAAGAAAACCTTCACAAAATTTAAATTAATTAAAATTTGTTTTTAAACGATGTTTTGTTTTTAAAAAAGTTCTAATTTTACTTAACTTTTTTTGGGGGGGGTGGGTTGTTTCTCAGTACCTGTGTTATGACTTCCCTATCAAATGAATACTTTTCCCTAAATAAATTAATACCTGTATTATGATTTCCCTATTAAAGTTAAAAAGTTAAAGTACCAATGGTTGTCACACACACACTCGGTGTGGCGAAATTATTCTCTGCATTTGACCCATCACCCTTGATCACCCCCTGGGAGGTGAGGGGAGCAGTGAGCAGCAGCTCTGCTTTGCACACTGTTGACATTCTCTCCATGAGCTTCAAGCACACCTGTGAAGTGAAAACAATTTCAGGTGACTACCTCTTGAAGCTCATGGAGAGAATGCCAAGAGTGTGCAAAGCCGTAATCAGAGCAAAGGGTGGCTATTTTGAAGAAACTAGAATACAAAACATGTTTTCAGTTCTTTCACCTTTTTTTTGTTAAGTACCGTACAAACCCCGTTTCCATATGAGTTGGGAAATTGTGTTAGATGTAAATATAAACGGAATACAATGATTTGTAAATCCTTTTCAACCCATATTCAGTTGAATATGCTACAAAGACAACATATTTGATGTTCAAACTCATAAACTTTATTTTTTTTTGCAAATAATCATTAACTTAGAATTTCATGGCTGCAACACGTGCCAAATTAGTTGGGAAAGGGCATGTTCACCACTGTGTTACATGGCCTTTCCTTTTAACAACACTCAGTAAACGTTTGGGAACTGAGGAGACACATTTTTGAAGCTTCTCAGGTGGAATTCTTTCCCATTCTTGCTTGATGTACAGCTTAAGTTGTTCAACAGTCCGGGGGTCTCCCTTGTGCTATTTTAGGCTTCATAATGCGCTACACATTTTCAATGGGAGACAGGTCTGGACTACAGGCAGGCCAGTCTAGTACCCGCACTCTTTTACTATGAAGCCACGTTGATGTAACACGTGGCTTGGCATTGTCTTGCTGAAATAAGCAGGGGCGTCCATGGTAACGTTGCTTGGATGGCAACATATGCTGCTCCAAAACCTGTATGTACCTTTCAGCATTAATGGTGCCTTCACAGATGTGTAAGTTACCCATGTCTTGGGCACTAATACACCCCCATGCTATCACACATGCTGGCTTTTACACTTTGCGCCTATAACAATCCGGATGGTTCTTTTCTTCTTTGGTCCGGAGGACACGACGTCCACAGTTTCCAAAAACAATTTGAAATGTGGACTCGTCAGACCACAGAACACTTTTCCACTTTGTATCAGTCCATCTTCGATGAGCTCAGGCCCAGCGAAGCTGACGGCGTTTCTGGGTGTTGTTGATAAACGGTTTTCGCCTTGCATAGGAGAGTTTTAACTTGCACTTACAGATGTAGCGACCAACTGTAGTTATTGACAGTGGGTTTCTGAAGTGTCCCTGAGCCCATGTGGTGATATCCTTTACACACTGATGTCGCTTGTTGATGCAGTACAACCTGAGGGATGGAAGGTGACGGGCTTAGCTGCTTACGTGCAGTGATTTCTCCAGATTCTCTGAACCCTTTGATGATATTACGGAGCGTAGATGGTGAAATCCCTAAATTCCTTGCAATAGCTGGTTGAGAAAGGTTTTTCTTAAACGGTTCAACAATTTGCTCACGCATTTGTTGACAAAGTGGTGACCCTCGCCCCATCCTTGTTTGTGAATGACTGAGCATTTCATGGAATCTACTTTTATACCCAATCATGGCACCCACCTGTTCCCAATTTGCCTGCACACCTGTGGGATGTTCCAAATAAGTCTTTGATGAGCATTCCTCAACTTTATCAGTATTTATTGCCACCTTTCCCAACTTCTTTGTCACGTGTTGCTGGCATCAAATTCTAAAGTTAATTATTATTTGCACAAAAAAAAAAAAAGTTTATGAGTTTGAACATCAAATATGTTGTCTTTGTAGCATATTCAACTGAATATGAGTTGAAAATGATTTGCAAATCATTGTATTCCGTTTATATTTACATCTAACACAATTTCCCAACTCATATGGAAACGGGGTTTGTATATAACTCCACATTTGTTCATTCATAGTGTTGATGTGACAATCTACAATGTAAATAGTCATGAAAATAAAGAAAAGGCATTGAATGAGAATGTGAGTCCAAAATTTTGGCCTGTTCTGTATATTTGTAAGGCTCCAGTATATAATGTGTTTGATATAATGACGACGCAGTTAGTTGGTTTCTTTGTTTGCCCATTCAGGTATGCCTAACAGCAGTGTAACGCAGGTAACTCACTTACATTATTCTATGTAACCAAACTGATAAAAAAAGGTTTCTTTTTTTTTGGACCAGTAGCATACTTGCCAACCCTCCCGGATTTTCCGGGAGACTCCCGAAATTCAGCGCCTCTCCCGAAAACCTCCCGGGACACATTTTCTCCCGAAAATCTCCCGAAATTCAGGCGGAGCTGGAGGCCACGCCCCCTCCAGCTCCATGCGGACCTGAGTGACGTGTTGACAGCCTGTTCTCACGTCTGCTTTCCCACAATATAAACAGCATGCCTGCCCAATCACGTTATAACTGTAGAATGATCGAGGGCAAGTTCTTGGTTTCTTACGTGGGTTTATTGTTAGGCAGTTTCATTAACGTCCTCCCAGTGCGGTAACAACACACAACAACAGCAGTCAAGTTTTCGTCTACCGTAAAGCAGTTTGTCTGCCGTAAACAGCAATGTTGTGACACTTTTAAACAGGACAATACTGCCATCTAGTGTACATGCATATGTGACCCACCCATAATGTGTCACATTTTTGTGTTGATTTATTTATTTTATTTTGTGGTTTGAATTCGTTTTTGGAGCTGTCATTACACATTTATCGGTATTCACATTGGTCAGTAGGGGGCAGTAGGGCGTTTCTTCCCAATTGAATGCTATCACCTGCAGACCGGAAGTGTCTTGTCATTCTGATGAGCGCGACCAGTCTGTGAACAATTGAAACGTCCTGTGTGCTTTTTCCTCCTGTATAACAGGTTAGTTTTGGTGAATCAACTCACTGAATAATATCCATGTGATCTTTATAAGTTTAAGTACACATTCTGATGGTGGAGCCTAACTCTAAAGTGTTTGTGAGTTGTAGTTTATATTTGTGAATGAATCCAGTGTACAGCTGCAGTAATCAATACAAAAAGGCGACGTGAGTACGCAATGTTTATATAGGAACTTCTGATCCTAATTCAGACTCCCAAATTAGAGCTCCCGTTTTCTTATTGATTTTATAATGTATATTTGTATAATGTGTGTGTTCTGAAATAGTGACAGAGAATAGAACAAGGATGGACAATTCAACCCTTAACTCAACAATGAGTAGAGGAGTGTTATGTGTGTGTATAGGTGTAAATAAATGAACACTAAAATTCAAGTATTTATTATATATATATATATATATATATATATATATATATATATATATATATATATATATAATAAAATATATATATAGCTAGAATTCACTGAAAGTCAAGTATTTCTTATTTATATATATATATATATATATATATATATATATATCTTAACCACGCCCCCAACCACGCCCCCCGCTCCACCCCGACCATCAGTGCAAACACTCTTCAAAGACTGTAATAACTCCATTTTAAAATATTACATGGAATATTACAATTATTTTCAGATGAAGAATAAAATAGTTCGTACCTCGAGGCACAACTGATGGCGACTAAAAATCTTGCAGTTAGAAGACGACAACTTTTGCTATGATTAATCAAACGGATATTGATTTATTATTGTGATGCCAGCATATTGATTGATTAAGTCGAAGAACGTCCACACATTTTTTAACGGACATGTCCTGCTTCCACTTAAAAATTGTGAAAAGTGTAGGAAAACTTCCACATGGATGGAATTGTGTGTAGCGTTTATGTTGAGATGACAATGGAAAGAAAGAGATACTGTATCTCGCTAAATATAATTGGAAACTAAACATTGCTGAACAACAGAAAAGTAGATACATTTAACTAAACATTGAGACAAAACATGAACTTTACACCATTAAAACAACAGAATACATGATTCATAGATGACAGCATAATATTTGGCTTATTTATGTTATAAGATAGTTACCTGACAACACAAGCAAACAGTATCATAGAGCACTTGTTTACATCCACTAAATAGGTAACTTATTGATGCATGAATAAGTCCAACATGTCTTTCATGGATTAATGCTTCATTTGTGGTCCCACATTTAAATACGTACAGCTTAGCCACAAACTTGTACTTTTTTTCTCTAAAGTGTACAAACTGAATGACTATATGTTGTTACTGCTGTGTGTTCTCATGTGATAAGACAAATGACTCTGTCGACTGTAGCTCGTAGCACAGACTGAACATTTGAATTGTTTTTCTCCTGTGTGTGTTCTTTTGTGTCTAGTCAAACCTTGTTTGGTAAAAAAGCTTTTCCCGCAAACTGAGCAGCAAAAAGGTTTTACTTCTGTGTGTAGTCTGCTGTGTTTGGTCAAACTGCCCTTTTGAGAAAAGCTTTTATCACAAACTACACAATTAAATGGTTTTTCTCCGGTGTGCGTTCTTATGTGTTGCGTCATTTGGCTCTTTTGAGAAAAGCTCGTACCACAAAATGAACAACTAAATGGATTTTGTCCGGTGTGTTTCATGATGTGTAGGGTCAAACCTCGTCGCGTATAGAAGCTTTTACTGCACATAGAACAATCAAATGGTTTTTCTCCAGTGTGCGTTCTCATGTGTTGAGTAAAACTGCCCTTTACAGAAAAGTTTTTACCACAAACTGAACAATTAAATGGATTTTCTCCAGTGTGCTTTCTCATGTGTTGGGTCAAACTGCCTTTTAAAGTAAAAAGTTTACCACAGACTGAACACGTGAACGGTTTCTCTCCTGTGTGCGTTCTCATGTGTTGAGTCAAATGGGTCTTTAGAGGAAAGCTTTTCCCACAAACTGAACAATTGAATGGTCTTTCTCCTGTGTGCATTCTCATGTGTTGAGTCAAATTGCCCTTTAGAGAACAGCTTTTATTGCAAACTGAGCAATTAAATGGCTTTTCTCCGGTATGTGTTCTCATGTGTTCAGTCAAATGGCTCTTTTTAGAAAAGCTTTTTGCACAAACTGAGCACCTCAAACGTGTTTTATCTCTGTTCTTTTTAGCGCACTTAGAGTGTTTGTTGTCAGTGTGAGTCCTCATATCACCTTCACAGTCTGTATCGCTGCTCAAAGGTTCTTCAACTTCGTCTTCAGCCTCACTATCTGATAGTGGCGCTAAGAGGTTGTCTGGTTGTGGTTTCTCTTCATCATTTTCAGTCTTCTCAGAAACAACAGTCAATGGCAACGTGACGAGATCACCTCCCTCCTGAGTGATCCGAAGATCCTCCTTTTCCTCATTAAAGTTGGGGGGCTGTGAAGCCTCCTGCTTCAGAGCAGAGATCCACCCCGGCGACTGAGAGAGAAGTTCTTCTGGATGACCAATCAGCTGCTGGACATCTGCGGAACACAACACACACTTTAGTTCAGACATGATCCATGAGATGTTTAGCCTTGAACTCGCTACACACTTTCTTCTATGTTCAGTATGTTAGGTGTGCGACCATCCGTCGACAAATATCTACAATAAAATTTGTCGCAGACAGATATATTTATATGTACAGTAATCTATCTATTTATATCTGCACCTTTTTGATTTTTTTATCCTAATGCAACAAAATTTTGTTCTTATCTGTACTGTAAAGTTCAAATTTCCATCCATCCATCCATCTTCTTCCGCTTATCCGAGGTCGGGTCGCGGGGGCAGCAGCCTAAGCAGGGAAGCCCAGACTTCCCTCTCCCCAGCCACTTCGTCCAGCTCCTCCTGGGGGATCCCGAGGCGTTCCCAGGCCAGCCGGGAGACATAGTCTTCCCAACGTGTCCTGGGTCTTCCCCGTGGCCTCCTACTGGTTGGACGTGCCCTAAACACCTCCCGAGGGAGGCGATCGGGTGGCATCCTGACCAGATGCCCGAACCACCTCATCTGGCTCCTCTCCATGTGGAGGAGCAGCGGCTTTACTTTGAGCTCCCCCCGGATGACAGAGCTTCTCACCCTATCTCTAAGGGAGAGCCCTGCCACCCGGCGGAGGAAACTCATTTCGGCCGCTTGTACCCGTGATCTTGTCTTTTCGGTCATAACCCAAAGCTCATGACCATAGGTGAGGATGGGAACGTAGATCGACCGGTAAATTGAGAGCTTTGCCTTCCGGCTCAGCTCCTTCTTCACCACAACGGATCGATACAGCGTCCGCATTACTGAAGATGCCGCACCGATCCGCCTGTCGATCTCACGATCCACTCTTCCCTCACTCGTGAACAAGACTCCGAGGTACTTGAACTCCTCCACTTGGGGCAGGGTCTCCTCCCCAACCCGAAGATGGCATTCCACCCTTTTCCGGGCGAGAACCATGGACTCGGACTTGGAGGTGCTGATTCTCATCCCAGTCGCTTCACACTCGGCTGCGAACCGATCCAGTGAGAGCTGAAGATCCTGGCCAGATGAAGCCATCAGGACCACATCATCTGCAAAAAGCAGAGACCTAATCCTGCAGCCACCAAACCAGATCCCCTCAACGCCTTGACTGCGCCTAGAAATTCTGTCCATAAAAGTTATGAACAGAATGGGTGACAAAGGGCAGCCTTGGCGGAGTCCAACCCTCACTGGAAACGTGTCCGACTTACTGCCGGCAATGCGGACCAAGCTCTGGCACTGATCATACAGGGAGCGGACCGCCAAAATCAGACAGTCCGATACCCCATACTCTCTGAGCACTCCCCACAGGACTTCCCGAGGAACACGGTCGAATGCCTTCTCTAAGTCCACAAAACACATGTAGACTGGTTGGGCAAACTCCCATGCACCCTCAAGGACCCTGCCGAGAGTATAGAGCTGGTCCACAGTTCCACGACCAGGACGAAAACCACACTGTTCCTCCTGAATCCGAGGTTCGACTATCCGGCGTAGCCTCCTCTCCAGTACACCTGCATAGACCTTACCGGGAAGGCTGAGGAGTGTGATCCCACGATAGTTAGAACACACCCTCCGGTTCCCCTTCTTAAAGAGAGGAACCACCACCCCGGTCTGCCAATCCAGAGGTACCGCCCCTGATGTCCACGCGATGCTGCAGAGTCTTGTCAACCAAGACAGCCCCACAACATCCAGAGCCTTAAGGAACTCCGGGCGGATCTCATCCACCCCCGGGGCCTTGCCACCGAGGAGCTTTTTAACTACCTCAGCAACCTCAGCCCCAGAAATAGAAGAGCCCACCACAGATTCCCCAGGCCCTGCTTCCTCATAGGAAGACGTGTTGGTGGGATTGAGGAGGTCTTCGAAGTATTCCCTCCACCGATCCACAACATCCGCAGTCGAGGTCAGCAGAACACCATCCTCGCCATACACGGTGTTGATAGTGCACTGCTTCCCCTTCCTGAGGCGGCGGATGGTGGTCCAGAATCGCTTCGAAGCCGTCCGGAAGTCGTTTTCCATGGCTTCCCCGAACTCCTCCCATGTCCGAGTTTTTGCCTCCGCAACCGCTGAAGCCGCACACCGCTTGGCCTGTCGGTACCTGTCCGCTGCCTCAGGAGTCCTATGAGCCAAAAGAACCCGATAGGACTCCTTCTTCAGCTTGACGGCATCCCTCACCGCCGGTGTCCACCAACGGGTTCTAGGATTACCGCCACGACAGGCACCAACTACCTTGCGGCCACAACTCCAATCAGCCGCCTCGACAATAGAGGCGCGGAACATGGTCCACTCGGACTCAATGTCCAGCACCTCCCTCGTGACATGTTCAAAGTTCTTCCGGAGGTGGGAATTGAAACTCTCTCTGACAGGAGATTCTGCCAGACGTTCCCAGCAAACCCTCACAATGCGTTTGGGCCTGCCAGGTCTGTCCGGCATCCTCCCCCACCATCGCAGCCAACTCACCACCAGGTGGTGATCGGTTGAAAGCTCAAGTTCAAATTTGAATGACAATAAAAAGTAAGTCTAAGTCTAATATGTAATATGTACGATATATACCGTAATTTGGTCATTTTAATCAATACCGGAACTCATTTCCCTTGGCGCACTGATTTCATCGCTCATAGCCTACGCACTTCCTACTTCCGGCAACAAACTTGTGTTTGCTAATATTTCAGACAAATGAGGACTTAATCTTTTTTGGAGCTGAATATACGGAGGATGAACTGCTGGTTATAGAAGCTGATCGAGCACGAAGCCACGGGGTAGGGGGGCGAGAGAGTCGGGAACGTTATGGCTTAATTGCCAATATTTATATTGTAGCGTCCCAGAAGAGTTAGTGCTGCAAGGGATTCTGGGTATTTGTTCTGTTGTGTTTATGTTGTGTTACGGTGCGGGTGTTCTCCCGAAATGTGTTTGTCATTCTTGTTTGGTGTGGGTTCACAGTGTGGCGCATATTTGTAACAGTGTTACAGTTGTTTATACGGCCACCCTCAGTGTGACCTGTATGGCTGTTGATCAAGTATGTGTGGCATTCACTTGTTAACTCACTTGTTAATAAAAGGTGCTGTCCACGCATGTGGCCACTAAGCCTTTAGAGGTTTAAGATAGTCGATGACTAGTCGAATATCAACATACCGTATTTTCCGCACTATTAGCCGCACCTAAAAACCACAAATTTACTCAAAAGCTGACAGTGCGGCTTATAACCCGGTGCGCTTTATATATGGATTAATATTAAGATTCATTTTCATAAAGTTTCGGTCTCGCAACTACGGTAAACAGCCGCCATCTTTTTTCCCCGTAGAAGCGGAAGCGCTTCTTCTTCTACGGCAAGCAACCGCCAAGGTAAGCACCCTCCCCCATAGAAGAGGAAGCGCTTCTTCTTCTACTGTAAGCAACCACCCGCCCCCGTAGAAGAAGAAGAAGCGCGCGGATATTACGTTTCATTTCCTTTGTGTGTTTACATCTGTAAAAACCACAAAATGGCTCCTACTAAGCGACAGGGATCCGGTTCATGAAAAGACGCAATCGCTCCATCCGCACACGGACTACTATTTCACAGCAACTGCCTAAAGACTTTCAAGAAAAGCTGGCTACTTTCCGTGCATATTGTAAAAACAAGATAGCTGAAAAAAAGATCCGGCCAGAGAACATTATCAACATGGACGAGGTTCCACTGACTTTTGATATTCCTGTGAACCGCACTGTGGATACAACGGGAGCACGTACGGTGAATATTCGCACCACAGGGAATGAGAAGTCATCCTTCACTGTGGTTCTAGCTTGCCATGCTAATGGCCAGAAACTTCCACCCATGGTGATATTCAAAAGGAAGACCTTGCCAAAAGAGACCTTTCCAGCCGGCGTCATCATAAAAGCTAACTCGAAGGGATGGATGGATGAAGAAAAGATGAGCGAGTGGTTAAGGGAAGTTTACGCGAAGAGGCCGGGTGGCTTTTTTCACGCAGCTCCGTCCATGTTGATATACGACTCCATGCGCGCCCACATCACGCTGGTTTTTAATATATTATTAAAGTTTGACTGACCTATCTGACTGTTTTTTTGACATTCCCTTTAGCGCAGTTAGATGCGGCTAATAACACGGGGCGGCTTATAGGTGGACAAAGTTTTGAAATATGCCGTTCATTGAAGGCGCGGCTTATAACCCAGGGCGCCTTATGGTGCGGAAAATACGGTAGTCATTAGTTGCAGTCCTACTGTGTGTGTGTGTGTACGTGTGTGTGTGTGTGTAGTGTTTCATGGCCACTCATTTAGTGCCTTGCCAGAAAGATGGATCAATCAGTACGATTTTTTGCACAAACTAAGCACCTCAAATGTGTTTTCTATCGATTCTTTTTAGAGTACTGAGAGTGTTTGTTGTCAGTGTGAGTCCTCACATCACCTTCACAGTCTGTATCGATGCTCAAAGGTTCTTGAACTTCATCCTCATCCTCACTATCTGATAGTGGAGCTGGGAGTTTGTCTGGTTGTGGTTTCTCTTCATCGTCTTCAGTCTTCACAGAGACGACAGTCAGTGGCAACTTGGTGAGACCAGCTTCCTGTGGTCCTAGAAGACACTCTCCCTCCGGAGTGATCCAGAGTTCCTCCTCTTCCTCTTTAATGTAGGGGGGCTGTGGATCCTCCTGCATCAAAGTGGAGATCCTCTGCGGCGACTGGGGGAGAAGTTCTTCTGGATGACCAGTCAGCTGCTGGACGTCTGCAGGACACAAACAGACTTTAGTTCAGACATGATCCATGAGATGTTTTGACTTGAACTTTCTACACACTTTCTTCTATGTACTGCATGTTTGTGTAGTGTTTCATGGACATTCTTTTAGTGCCTTGCCAGAATGATGGATCATTGTGTACATTTTAAATGCTCCAAATTTAGTTTTCCACAACACTTGGAAACATCTTAATAACCTGATGATTATTAAGATGTATGTCAAGCGGATGTGTCAAGTAGTAGCTTACTAAAGAAGTGGTTTATGCTTGTCCGTACATAAATAATACCATGAATAAAGTATACATCAGGGGTGTCTAGAGTGTGGCCCGTGGGGCATTTGCGGCGCATCAACGGCCTGCGGCGCATTTTAAAAATGCTATTACAAAAATGCGAGAGCCGCCAAACCGCCGATATGCGTGAGCGAAACTGAAATCCTTGAATGTTCAGGGTGAGTGGAGGGTGTGGATGTTGGAACGCTACCAATCTGTTGAGAAATGTGAGCTATGGATTGGTTTGTGTATTGTCAAAGGGGAGGAAATTGCCGGAAATTTCGGGAAAACTGGGTGGGTGGAAGGTTGAAGGTCGGAATCCAGTAAAAAAATGGCGCACAATTTTGAGAATTTCGGACATTGTATAACTACTAGAGATGCGCGCATAGGCAATTATTTCATCCGCAACCGCATCAGAAAGTCGTCAACCATCCGCCATCCACCCGATCTAACATTTAATCAGAACCGCACCCGCCCGCACCCGCCCGCACCCGCCCGTTGTTATATATCTAATATCGACGATGCAAGGCATTAGTGAGGTTATAAAGCTTTTGCCTGTTAAAGAAAGGAGACTGATCCAATGCAGCACAGACATTCGCGTGCCACGCTGTCACGGCCCAGACGCACACCAGTGCGCAATCATATGGGAGCCGCGCTGAGCGCACCTCCAAGCGCGTCTCGCTGCCGGCGACGACCGGGTATGGGCCCGACGCTCCAGCGCCATCCATTTTCAGGGCTAGTTGATTCGGCAGGTGGGTTGTTACACACTCCTTAGCGGGTTCCGACTTCCATGGCCACCGTCCTGCTGTCTATATCAACCAGGGTGAGCCCCACCCCTTTCGTGAGCGCACTGCGCGCGTAGTGACCCCTGTTACGCGCCCCCGGCAACAGGGGTGGCGGGCAGGTAAGCTGCGCGGGCGGAGCGCGCGGAGTGACCCCTGTTACGAGCCCCCGGCCACGGGGGTGGCGGGCAGGTAAGCTGCTTACCTGCTGCGCGTGACGCCGGCCGCGGCGAAGGCGGACGAGGCGGGGTGTCGGTGCGGTGGGCGCGGTGGTGACCCTGGACGTGCGTCGGGCCCTTCTCGCGGATCGCCTCAGCTACGGCTCCCGGTGGGGCCCTCTCGGGGGAAGGGGCCTCGGTCCCGGACCCCGGCGAGGCGTCCCTTCTCCGCTCCGTAAAAGTGTCCATCTCTTTTTTTTTTCTTCTTCTGTTGTGGCATATGCTGCAGGTGCCTGCTCGTTTTTCGTATGTGGGTAACAACATTTAACTATGTATATATATTTCCCAATTGGTTTAACTGCCACCCGCCTGAATCTATTTAAAATCTAATTTTTTTTTATTTCAACCGCCCGACCCGACCCGCGGATAAAATCTAATTTTTTTTTATTTCAACCGCCCGATCCGCGGATAATCCGCGGACTCCGCGGTTGTGTCCGCAAACCGCGCATCTCTAATAACTACGAATACATACCTGCCAACTTTTGAAATCAGAAAAACGCAAAATGATTGATTGCATTCAGACAGGTTAAAATGTTGCTAAAACCATCACTTTTCTATCAGTCACAGTGACTTTTCAAAACAAAAATATTACAGCAAAAATCATATGGGTTGATTGACATGTTTATTCTGTAAGCTAACGTCAATAGTTTGAAATTATTTTGACAGTTAATGCCAGTTATCCTGTCAACCTTTCACAAGACTTCAATTTGTTAATTGAAAGTATAAACAGTATAAACACTTTTTACAGTAAACAAAGCCGTATTGCATTCCCTCAAAGACAGAAGTACTGACAATACTTTTCCAATGTCGTCATCGAAATATCGAACTCAAATGGGGTACAGTTTTACATCGTCATCATCGGTGCTGCCGTCAGTCGACATGCTAAATGGTTCCGTCTTCATGACATCGGCGATACTTTTTGAGGATTCTGTTCCAAGACACTGAATAATGTTTGATGTTTTGGTTCGACCACATCCATATTTTTTTGGCGATTTTCGAGTCGGGAAACATTTTCCGAAATAACTGTCCCATGTGATCAGCCAGTGCGATTGGAAGTCCATGCTCAATTATTGCCTCCGTAAATAAAACTTCGGCATTTATCACATCCAAAGAATGTGTTTGGGCGACGAAAAACGTTGAAAGTTTTCCACTTGTATCGCTAGCAACGGCATTAGACTTGTGTTTTTTTGTCCCAACGTGGTCTTTTACATCGCTAATTCCTCCGTGTCCGATCGAAAAATCTTGTCTGCACAAGGTGCAATTGGCGTAGTTTTCACCCTTTTTGGAACGGATAATTATTCCCGGATAGGCTTTTGAATATTCTTCACGGAATGACTGCAGTTTTCTTTTCGGTTTAAGACTCGTTTGCCATTTTTCTCCGGCTGATTCCATGATCGTTCGCTCGTTTGGAAACAATGGCAACTGGTGCCTCGTGCTTGGCAGCGGTGCTATAAATAGCCTCGCGCATGGCATTCGGAATGGCTCGATAGGAAGTTACGGGAAGCAGTGTCGATTGTTATTGTTCTTACGCGATTTCGTGAATAAAACTTAAAAAAATTTTTTTTTTTTAATTAATGAAAAACCGTATTTTTTATCACTGCAACCGTAACCCGGAATAGGTTGATGAAAACCGTACTAATTACGGGAAAACCGGAGTAGTTGGCAGATATGCGAATATGTCCATTCATTGGAATGGGAATTTCCTAAAAAATGTAAATTATAGGTAATCCAACAATTGTCCTAAATGATGTGAATATCTTAGTGTTGGGATTTGTCAAAACGCTTTAAAAATGTGGACGTAGTAGCAGTTTCAATTCCAATGGATATTTCATGAAAACCTGGAATTTGTACGAAACGAAATATGGTAGTTTTGTAGTCCCGATTAAGAAGAATGTTTTGAAAGTGGAATGGTCAAAACAGGTTGAAAAATGTGGCCTGTGAAAACTTTCCAGGAAGAGGTGAAAATAGGGCTTTGGGAATTCTGGGAATTTCTGAATTTTTTTAAATCAATCAATCAATCAATGTTTATTTATATAGCCCTAAATCATATGTGTCTCAAAGGGCTGCACAAGCCACAATATATGTGGGTAACCCCCCACCCCCCCTCTAGGGGAGACCGAATGCAATGGATGTCGAGTGGGTCTGACATAATATTGTGAGAGTCCAGTCCATAGTGGATCTAACATAATAGTGAGAGTCCAGTTCATAGTGGATCTAACATAATAGTGAGAGTCCAGTCCATAGTGGAACCAACATAATATTGTGAGAGTCCAGTCCATAGTGGATCTAACATAATAGTGAGAGTCCAGTCCATAGTGGATCTAACATAATAGTGAGAGTCCAGTCCATAGTGGATCTAACATAATAGTGAGAGTCCAGTCCATAGTGGATCTTACATAATAGTGAGAGTCCAGTCCATAGTGGATCTAACATAATAGTGAGAGTCCAGTCCATAGTGGATCTTACATAATAGTGAGAGTCCAGTCCATAGTGGATCTAACATAATAGTGTGAGTCCAGTCCATAGTGGATCTAACATAATAGTGAGAGTC
This sequence comes from Nerophis lumbriciformis, assembly GCF_033978685.3. NCBI lineage: Eukaryota > Metazoa > Chordata > Actinopteri > Syngnathiformes > Syngnathidae > Nerophis > Nerophis lumbriciformis. Next base: position 3,407,295 of record NC_084567.2, on the reverse strand, counting down.
CAGTCCATAGTGGATCTAACATAATAGTGTCAGAGTCCAGTCCATAGTGGATCTAACATAATAGTGAGAGTCCAGTCCATAGTGGATCTAACATAATAGTGAGGGTCCAGTCCATAGTGGATCTAACATAACAGTGTGAGAGTCCAGTCCATAGTGGATCTAACATAATAGTGAGAGTCCAGTCCATAGTGGATCTTACATAATAGTGAGAGTCCAGTCCATAGTGGATCTAACATAATAGTGAGAGTCCAGTCCATAGTGGGACCAGCAGGAAACCATCCCGAGCGGAGACGGCCGGCATATATATATATATATATACACATATACATATACATATATGATTAAAATCAGTATATGTATATAATTAAAATCAGATGAACATTCCTAAATTACGCGATTGGAAACCATTTTTAGGTGGGCCAACTCTTGATTCCGTTATTCACTGGCAAAGAACAACAAGCAGCGGGGTGACCTGGACTGTTTGCACCAAGAAGCGTACAAACTAAAAAAGGTATAGAAGATGAAATAAGTCAATATTTTTTTTAAGTATGACAAAATAAAAAGATAACCGTTCAATAAGTGGCAGGCTGTTCTCAAAGAAGACATTTTAAATATACGTGACTGTGGAGGGGGGCGTGGCCAGCGGGCCTGCCGCGGAACGGCGTGTGCAAGGACCGGCCTCGAAGACAGCGACAGGTGAGCAGATTGCCCGGCTGGGCCTTGTTATCTAATCACCTGTCGCCTTTATTAGCAGCAGCCGGGACGAGACAAGTTGTTGGAGTTGGAGTGGGAGCCAGAGAGAGACACAGACTAAGAAGTAGACATTATGCTGGAAAGCAAAAGCCTCTCAACATTTATGCAAACAAAACAGTATTGTACCCTGAAATCCGGGCTCTCGTGGCAGTGTGTGGTGGTCCGAGGAACACACTAGAGGGCAACCTCTACAGTGACATGATGCAAGCATGTCCCTGCCGGTGGACAGAAACCTCTAGACCAGGGATGTCAAAGTGGTTTTCATTGAGGGCCACATGGCAGTTATGGCTGCCATCAGAGGGCCGCTTGTAAACAGTGAATAATATATGAATTTGCCTCTGTATTTCATTATTAATTATATAAATTATTTTAAGCAGACAGTCGATTTTACAGTAAAAACTTTACATAGATTTTACAGTAAAATATAGTGTTGTTGTTTTTTTTTACAACATTTTACGGTAAATGGGAAAACTGTACCACTGTTTTATTTTTTGGGGGGCGGGGGTTACGGAAAAAGCTGGCAGTTTAGTTGCCAGAATTTTTAAGTTAAGTTGACATTGGTTTTTACAAAATTATATAGTTCATGTAAAAACAGTACAAGTTATTTTTTTATTCTGGCAACTTAGCTGCCAGTTTTTCTACCGTAAAAACAAATGTACCGTCTTTCCATTTACAGTAATACACCGTTAAAACAAGATTTTACAGTCAAAAACTGGCAACAGAATTTTAACGCCAATTTTTTAAAGTTTTTTTCAAATTACAGTAATATGCTGTAAAGAACACCATACAATGTATTGCCATTGTTATTAATTTGATGGGTAGTTTGCTGTAAAATCATAAGTCAAGCAGATATCTAAGTATTTATTTTTTATTTAGACAAAAAATGTTTGGAAAATATGATACTATACTGTAATATTTGTTGCAATATAGGATACTATTAAAGGGGAACATTATCACAATTTCAGAAGGGTTAAAACCATTAAAAATCAATTCCCAGTGGCTTATTTTATTTTTCGAAGTTTTTTTCAAAATTTTACCCATCACGCAATATCCCTAAAAAAAGCTTCAAAGTGCCTGATTTTAACCATCGTTATATACACCCGTCCATTTTCCTGTGACGTCACATAGTGAAGCCAACACAAACAAACATGGCGCATAAAACAGCAAGCTATAGCGACATTAGCTCGGATTCAGACTCGGATTTCAGCGGCTTAAGCGATTCAACAGATTACGCATGTATTGAAACGGATGGTTGTAGTGTGGAGGCAGGTAGCGAAAACCAAATTGAAGAAGAAACTGAAGCTATTGAGCCATATCGGTTTGAACCGTATGCAAGCGAAACCGACAAAAACGACACGACAGCCAGCGACACGGGAGAAAGCGAGGACGAATTTGGCGATCGCCTTCTAACCAACGATTGGTATGTGTTTGTTTGGCATTAAAGGAAACTAACAACTATGAACTAGGTTTACAGCATATGAAATACATTTGGCAACAACATGCACTTTGAGAGTGCAGACAGCCCAATTTTCATCAATTAATATATTCTGTAGACATACCCTCATGTCAGCAGGCCAGGGAAGCTAGGGTCGATATTCTTCTCTTGATCATCTTCGGTGGCATAAGGGACGGTGTGAGCCAAGACATCCAGGGGGTTTAGCTCGCTCGTCTGCGGGAACAAACTGCCGCCATTGCTTGCCGTGCTAGCGAGGTCCTTTGTCCCTGAATTGCTCACACACTCCGGCAGACTCAATGGGGGTCTGGCGGCAGATTTCTTTGACTTTATGGTTGGAAATGCATCTGCTTTGAGTGTCGCAGGATATCCACACATTCTTGCCATCTCTGTCGTAGCATAGCTTTCGTCGGTAAAGTGTGCGGAACAAACGTCCAATTTCTTGCCACTTTGGCATCTTTGGGCCACTGGTGCAACTTGAATCCGTCCCTGTTGGTGTTGTTACACCCTCCGACAACACACCGACGAGGCATGATGTCTCCAAGGTACGGAAAACAGTCGAAAAAACGGAAAATAACAGAGCTGATTTGACTCGGTGTTTGAGAAAATGGCGGATTGCTTCCCGATGCGATGTCACGTTGTGACGTCATCGCTCCGAGAGCGAATAATAGAAAGGCGTTTAATTCGCCAAAATTCACCCATTTAGAGTTCGGAAATCGGTTAAAAAAATATGGTCTTTTTTCTGCAACATCAAGGTATATATTGACGCTTACATAGGTCTGGTGATAATGTTCCCCTTTAAGTTTTTTTCAAATTACAGTAATATGCTGTAAAGAACACCATACAATGTATTTGATGGGTAGTTTGCTGTAAAATCATAAGTCAGGCAGATATCTAAGTATTTATTTTTTATTTAGACAAAAAATGTTTGGAAAGTATGATACCATACTGTAATATTTGTTGCAATATAGGATACTATTAAAGTTTAAAATGCATGTAATTTCAAGCAGTACATATATTTTTTACTGTCAAAATGAAAACAATAAATTACATTTAGTGAGAAAATATTAAATACTTCATTGACACATATCATTTCCAGGTGTTAGCGGGCCTGATTTATGAGTTTAGGATTTATGAGTTTGACACCTGTGCTCTACCCCAGTGTTTTTCAACCTTTTTTGAGCCAAGGCACATTTTTTGCACCAGCAGAAATCATTAAAAAATCTAAACAAAGTTGACAGTAAAAAGTCGTTGTTGCAATTGTTGGATATTACTTTAAAGCATAACCAAGCATGCATCACTATAGCTCTTGGGTTTTAGTTCTTGTCTTGCGCTTCTATTTTGGTGGCTTTTTCTTCTTTGGGGGGTATTTTCCTGTAGCAGTTTCATGTCTTCCTTTAAGCGATATTTCCCAGAATCAGAAATGACAATTTTCAGCACAATCCCATTCAAGATCAGACAAACATTACAGGGAGACAGAACAGGATCGCTGACGGGTCTGCCAATTTACGGCGCCCCTTACAATGAAGGTGAGATACAGGTAAACAATGGGGGGGGGGGGGGGTCGGTCTAAGCCTGGGCCCCTGGACAGGGGGTCTAGACTGAGGCCAAGGTAAAAAAACAACTCATAGCCATAGCCATAACTCATAGCCAACCGAGCTATGCCGCCCCATACTAAAGCAGGCCTGGGCACTTATTTTGACTCGGGGGGCCACATTTAGAGAAAAAAAAATGTGTCTGGGGGCCGGTATATCTTCCATTTTCTTTATAGGGCAGGGCCGACATCCGGGCAACTGAGCTACATACGGGTTCTTCGAGCCATAGCAACCTGACTGGCGTTGAAAACAAACCGTCGCCATTACTCTTTAACCTGTCGACCTGCGCTGATTAAACCCGTCATTCTGCCTCCAAAATGCCAAAAAACTGTGTTGTTTTTGGTTGTGCAAACCACAACTGGAAACAGGGAAAACAAAGGTCGTATTTTGTTCTGCCAAAGCGTGCTAAAAGCCCACAGAGACGAGACAAATGGCTCGCAGCTTTACACCGGGAAAACGAGGACGGTTCTCACTGGAGTCCCCCAAAATCCCGGGTGGTGTGTTCGGATCACTTCGTTTCTGGTAAATATAAGGAACAAAAATCCACCTTCTTAACCCCAACTTGGCTATACCGTCCATGCTAATGTTGAACCCGTTGAATTTTTACTGAATAACGTTCGACAGCTGAAGTTGTTGTTGTTGCACAACAATAACATACGGTATAAAGGCTATTTCCAGTAATTCAGCAAATAATAAATCATAATACTGAACTGAATTTGAATGAGCTCTCTACAGATATAATAAATATACAGATACTGGTAGCCACCGTGTCATCCTTATTATCATTTATCAACATACCTTGGGTGATTTAACAATTTTTATGTGATTTATTCGTTATATAACAACCGTTATATAGCGACCTGGTGCACTTGTGAGGTAGACATAAAGATTTCCAAATTCCATGTCCGGCCATTGTGTAGGATTATCAGTCCACGCATCTGCTGGAAGGCGGTAAGGGCAGTCGTTTAATCCAACTACAGAACATTTTAACTCGTATCTTAACCTAGCCTCACTGGAAAGACTATTTACATAATCATACGCCATTTAGAACAGTTTAAAATGCCGTGAAACCTCGTTAAATGCCTTTTCTGTCAATGCTGTGTTCGCTGTGAGCTGGTTTGTTTTCAACGAATTCAATATGGCGACCGCGTTGCTAGGGGATTGGCAGGCGGAAGTGACGTAGGTCCGCCCTCGCCTATATGACTTTTGCATTCTTTCATCTCCTCTGATTTCAACTCCACTGAGACTTGTCCAGGGTGTACCCCGCCTTCCGCACGATTGTAGGTGAGCTAGGCTCCAGCGACCCCGAGAGGGGACAAGCGGTAGGAAATGGATGGAAGGGATGGATGCCTTCTTCAAGCTAACAATCATGGCGGTTCTTTGTTTACATTCTTCAACAAAGTCAGCTAATTTGTCATCAACGCTCTTTTCTGGACTTCGAGCAGCTTTTAAATGACCAAACTTCAACTTACTTACCTTTATCTGCAATTCTCATCTTTTTCTCCGTTGGTGTTTCTCTTTTAGCCATCTTGTTAGCATATATAGCAGTAGTCGTCCTTCTTCTATCCAGTCTCAATCTTCACTTCGGATCACACTCCATCGCTCCAAACTCAACTCTCGCTTGTTGGGCTTTATTAACAAAATAAATCTTTGATGAATGTATAGCTATGTTTGCTTTTAAGATAATAGATTTAAACTTCTCCGAAAAGTGACAGCCTCTCCGGCCGCCATCTTGGTCGTCACGACCTGTTTGCGCATGCGTATCATTTGCAACGCGCACGCGCAAACACGACTTCCTGCCGCGCTAATACAGTTTACGCCTTTTGAGTCGTAATTAATATAAAATAATATATAATTTCTCTGTCGTGGGATGAATAAAGTCCATCCTATTCTATGCTATACTTTAAAATAAGTCATGAGCTGACACATATGTGAAAGAAATATTAAAATAAATCAATTAAATCATGGAATTTAATTGTGCAATAAGCAATTTAATCATACAATATAAAAATCAAAATATTATTTATTTATTACATTTAATGTTTTAATTAAATGTTGTTTTGCATTAAATAATTATTGACTGCTGAGTTTACGCCTTTTGAGTTGTAAACATTTTTTACAAACATACATAAAGCATATGCATAGATGATTTGTTTAGCTTTTTTTTTTCTAAAATGGCACACGTAATACACAAAATTATTAGCGGGAAATACAAGCTTATTTAGTTTTAAATTTGACATTAGTTGGAGCGGAAGGCAAGAGGATACACTTCCGGTACAAACTCTTGTAAATAGTTTTTTTCCCTCTCTCTTTTTTTTTACCTTTAATGTCTACTTACGTATGAAATAGATTAGTATTATAATATAAAATAATATATAATTTCCCTGTCGTGGGATGAATAAAGTCCATCCTATTCTATGCTATACTTTAAAATAAGTCATGAGCTGACACATAGGTGCAAGAAATATTAAAATAAATCAATTAAATCATGGAATTAAATTGTGAAATAAGCAATTTAATCATGCAATATAAAAATCTAAATATTATTTATTTATTACATTTAATGTATTAATTAAATGTTGTTTTGCATTAAACAATTATTGACTGCTGAGTTTACGCCTTTTGAGTTGTAAACATTTTTTACAAACATACATAAAGCATATGCATAGATGATTTGTATAGCATTTTTCTTTCTAAAATGGCACACGTAATACACAAAATTATTAGCGGGAAATACAAGCTTATTTCGTTTTAAATTTGACATTAGTTGGAGCGGAAGGCAAGAGGATACACTTCCGGTACGAACTCTTGTAAATAGTTTTTTTTCCTCTCTCTCTTTTTTTTTTTTACCTTTAATGTCTACTTACGTATGAAATAGATTAGTATTATAATATAAAATAATATATAATTTCCCTGTCGTGGGATGAATAAAGTCCATCCTATTCTATGCTATACTTTAAAATAAGTCATGAGCTGACACATATGTGAAAGAAATATTAAAATAAATCAATTAAATCATGGAATTAAATTGTGAAATACGCAATTTAATCATGCACTATAAAAATCAAAATATTATTTATTTATTACATTTAATGTTTTAATTAAATGTTGTTTTGCATTAAACAATTATTGACTGCTGAGTTTACGCCTTTTGAGTTGTAAACATTTTTTTTACAAACATACATAAAGCATATGCATAGATGATTTGTTTAGCATTTTTTTTTTCTAAAATGGCACACGTAATACACAAAATTATTAGCGGGAAATACAAGCTTGTTTAGTTTTAAATTTGACATTAGTTGGAGCGGAAGGCAAGAGGATACACTTCCGGTACGAACTCTTGTAAATAGTTTTTTTTCCTCTCTCTTTTTTTTTACCTTTAATGTCTACTTCCGTATGAAATAGATTAGTATTATAACATAAAATAATATATAAGTTCTCCGTCGTGGGGTGAATAAAGTCCATCCTATTCTATGCTATACTTTAAAATAAGTCATGAGCTGACACATACGGGAAATAAATATTAAAATAAATCAATTAAATCATGGAATTAAATTGTGAAATAAGCAATTTAATCATGCAATATAAAAATCAAAATATTATTTATTTATTACATTTAATGTATTAATTAAATGTTGTTTTGCATTAAATAATTATTGACTGCTGAGTTTACGCCTTTTGAGTTGTAAACATTTTTTACAAACATACATAAAGCATATGCATAGATGATTTGCATAGCATTTTTTTTTTTCTAAAATGGCACACGTAATACACAAAATTATTAGCGGGAAATACAAGCTTGTTTAGTTTTAAATTTGACATTAGTTGGAGAGGAAGGCAAGAGGATACACTTCCGGTACGAACTCTTGTAAATAGTTTTTTTTCCTGTCTCTTTTTTTTTATACCTTTAATGTCTACTTACGTATGAAATAGATTAGTATTATAATATAAAATAATGTATAATTTCCCTGTCGTGGGATGAATAACGTCCATCCTATTCTATGCTATACTTTAAAATAAGTCATGAGCTGACACATACGGGAAATAAATATTAAAATAAATCAATTAAATCATGGAATTAAATTGTGAAATAAGCAATTTAATCATGCAATATAAAAATCTAAATATTATTTATTTATTACATTTAATGTATTAATTAAATGTTGTTTTGCATTAAACAATTATTGACTGCTGAGTTTACGCCTTTTGAGTTGTAAACATTTTTTACAAACATACATAAAGCATATGCATAGATGATTTGTATAGCATTTTTCTTTCTAAAATGGCACACGTAATACACAAAATTATTAGCGGGAAATACAAGCTTATTTCGTTTTAAATTTGACATTAGTTGGAGCGGAAGGCAAGAGGATACACTTCCGGTACGAACTCTTGTAAATAGTTTTTTTTCCTCTCTCTCTTTTTTTTTTTTACCTTTAATGTCTACTTACGTATGAAATAGATTAGTATTATAATATAAAATAATATATAATTTCCCTGTCGTGGGATGAATAAAGTCCATCCTATTCTATGCTATACTTTAAAATAAGTCATGAGCTGACACATATGTGAAAGAAATATTAAAATAAATCAATTAAATCATGGAATTAAATTGTGAAATACGCAATTTAATCATGCACTATAAAAATCAAAATATTATTTATTTATTACATTTAATGTTTTAATTAAATGTTGTTTTGCATTAAACAATTATTGACTGCTGAGTTTACGCCTTTTGAGTTGTAAACATTTTTTTTACAAACATACATAAAGCATATGCATAGATGATTTGTTTAGCATTTTTTTTTTCTAAAATGGCACACGTAATACACAAAATTATTAGCGGGAAATACAAGCTTGTTTAGTTTTAAATTTGACATTAGTTGGAGCGGAAGGCAAGAGGATACACTTCCGGTACGAACTCTTGTAAATAGTTTTTTTTCCTCTCTCTTTTTTTTTACCTTTAATGTCTACTTCCGTATGAAATAGATTAGTATTATAACATAAAATAATATATAAGTTCTCCGTCGTGGGGTGAATAAAGTCCATCCTATTCTATGCTATACTTTAAAATAAGTCATGAGCTGACACATACGGGAAATAAATATTAAAATAAATCAATTAAATCATGGAATTAAATTGTGAAATAAGCAATTTAATCATGCAATATAAAAATCAAAATATTATTTATTTATTACATTTAATGTATTAATTAAATGTTGTTTTGCATTAAATAATTATTGACTGCTGAGTTTACGCCTTTTGAGTTGTAAACATTTTTTACAAACATACATAAAGCATATGCATAGATGATTTGCATAGCATTTTTTTTTTTCTAAAATGGCACACGTAATACACAAAATTATTAGCGGGAAATACAAGCTTGTTTAGTTTTAAATTTGACATTAGTTGGAGAGGAAGGCAAGAGGATACACTTCCGGTACGAACTCTTGTAAATAGTTTTTTTTCCTGTCTCTTTTTTTTTATACCTTTAATGTCTACTTACGTATGAAATAGATTAGTATTATAATATAAAATAATGTATAATTTCCCTGTCGTGGGATGAATAACGTCCATCCTATTCTATGCTATACTTTAAAATAAGTCATGAGCTGACACATACGGGAAATAAATATTAAAATAAATCAATTAAATCATGGAATTAAATTGTGAAATAAGCAATTTAATCATGCAATATAAAAATGAAAATATTATTTATTTATTACATTTAATGTATTAATTAAATGTTGTTTTGCATTAAATAATTATTGACTGCTGAGTTTACGCCTTTTGAGTTGTAAACATTTTTTTACAAACATACATAAAGCATATGCATAGATGATTTGTATAGCATTTTTTTTTCTAAAATGGCACACGTAATTACACAAAATTATTAGTGGGAAAAACAAGCTTGTTTAGTTTTAAATTTGACATTAGTTGGAGCGGAAAGCAAGAGGATACACTTCCGGTACGAACTCTTTTAAATCGTTTTTTTCCTCTCTCTTTTTTTTTTTACCTTTAATGTCTACTTACGTATGAAATAGATTAGCATTATAATATAAAATAATATATCATTTCCCTGTCGTGGGATGAATAAAGTCCATCCTATTCTATGCTATACTTTAAAATAAGTCATGAGCTGACACATACGTGAAAGAAATATTAAAATAAATCAATTAAATCATGGAATTAAATTGTGAAATAAGCAATTTAATCATGCAATATAAAAATCAAAATATTATTTATTTATTACATTTAATGTATTAATTAAATGTTGTTTTGCATTAAACAATTATTGACTGCTGAGTTTACGCCTTTTGAGTTGTAAACATTTTTTTACAAACATACATAAAGCATATGCATAGATGATTTGTTTAGCATTTTTTTTTCTAAAATGGCACACGTAATACACAAAATTATTAGCGGGAAATACAAGCTTATTTCGTTTTAAATTTGACATTAGTTGGAGCGGAAGGCAAGAGGATACACTTCCGGTACGAACTCTTGTAAATAGTTTTTTTTCCTCTCTCTTTTTTTTACCTTTAATGTCTACTTACGTATGAAATAGATTAGTATTATAATATAAAATAATATATAATTTCCCTGTCGTGGGATGAATAAAGTCCATCCTATTCTATGCTATACTTTAAAATAAGTCATGAGCTGACACATATGTAAAAGAAATATTAAAATAAATCAATTAAATCATGGAATTAAATTGTGAAATAAGCAATTTAATCATGCACTATAAAAATCAAAATATTATTTATTTATTACATTTAATGTTTTAATTAAATGTTGTTTTGCATTAAATAATTATTGACTGCTGAGTTTACGCCTTTTGAGTTGTAAACATTTTTTACAAACATACATAAAGCATATGCATAGATGATTTGTTTAGCTTTTTTTTTTTCTAAAATGGCACACGTAATACACAAAATTATTAGCGGGAAATACAAGCTTGTTTAGTTTTAAATTTGACATAAGTTGGAGCGGAAGGCAAGAGGATACACTTCCGGTACGAACTCTTTTAAATCGTTTTTTTTTTCCTCTCTCTTTTTTTTTTTACCTTTAATGTCTACTTCCGTATGAAATAGATTAGTATTATAACATAAAATAATATATAAGTTCTCCGTCGTGGGGTGAATAAAGTCTATCCTATTCTATGCTATACTTTAAAATAAGTCACAAGCTGAAACATAGGTGAAAGAAATATTAAAATAAATCAATTAAATCATGGAATTAAATTGTGAAATAAGCAATTTAATCATGCAATATAAAAATGAAAATATTATTTATTTATTACATTTAATGTATTAATTAAATGTTGTTTTGCATTAAACAATTATTGACTGCTGAGTTTACGCCTTTTGAGTTGTAAACATTTTTTACAAACATACATAAAGCATATGCGTAGATGATTTGTATAGCATTTTTTTTTCTAAAATGGCACACGTAATACACAAAATTATTAGCGGGAAATACAAGCTTGTTTAGTTTTAAATTTGACATTAGTTGGAGCGGAAGGCAAGAGGATACACTTCCGGTACGAACTCTTTTAAATAGTTTTTTTCCTCTCTTTTTTTTTTACCTTTAATGTCTACTTACGTATGAAATAGATTAGTATTGTAAATATAAAATAATATATAATTTCCCCGTCGTGGGATGAATAAAGTCCATCCTATTCTATGCTATACTTTAAAATAAGTCATGAGCTGACACATACGTGAAAGAAATATTAAAATAAATCAATTAAATCATGGAATTAAATTGTGAAATAAGCAATTTAATCATGCAATATAAAAATCAAAATATTATTTACTTATTACATTTAATGTATTAATTAAATTTTGTTTTGCATTAAACAATTATTGACTGCTGAGTTTACGCCTTTTGAGTTGTAAACATTTTTTACAAACATACATAAAGCATATGCATAGATGATTTGTATAGCATTTTATTTTCTAAAATGGCACACGTAATACACAAAATTATTAGCGGGAAATACAAGCTTATTTTGTTTCAAATTTGACATTAGTTGGAGCGGAAGGCAAGAGGATACACTTCCGGTACGAACTCTTTTAAATAGTTTTTTTTCCTCTCTCTTTTTTTTACCTTTAATGTCTACTTACGTATGAAATAGATTAGTATTATAATATAAAATAATATATAATTTCCCTGTCGTGGGATGAATAAAGTCCATCATATTCTATGCTATACTTTAAAATAAGTCATGAGCTGACACATACGTGAAAGAAATATTAAAATAAATCAATTAAATCATGGAATTAAATTGTGAAATAAGCAATTTAATCATGCACTATAAAAATGAAAATATTATTTATTTATTACATTTAATGTATTAATTAAATGTTGTTTTGCATTAAATAATTATTGACTGCTGAGTTTACGCCTTTTGAGTTGTAAACATTTTTTACAAACATACATAAAGCATATGCATAGATGATTTGTTTAGCTTTTTTTTTTCTAAAATGGCACACGTAATACACAAAATTATTAGCGGGAAATACAAGCTTGTTTAGTTTTAAATTTGACATTAGTTGGAGCGGAAGGCAAGAGGATACACTTCCGGTACGAACTCTTGTAAATAGTTTTTTTTCCTCTCTCTTTTTTTTACCTTTAATGTCTACTTCCGTATGAAATAGATTAGTATTATAATATAAAATAATATATAATTTCCCTGTCGTGGGATGAATAAAGTCCATCCTATTCTATGCTATACTTTAAAATAAGTCATGAGCTGACACATAGGTGCAAGAAATATTAGAATAAATCAATTAAATCATGGAATTAAATTGTGAAATAAGCAATTTAATCATGCAATATAAAAATCTAAATATTATTTATTTATTACATTTAATGTTTTAATTAAATGTTGTTTTGCATTAAACAATTATTGACTGCTGAGTTTACGCCTTTTGAGTTGTAAACATTTTTTACAAACATACATAAAGCATATGCATAGATGATTTGTATAGCATTTTTTTTCTAAAATGGCACACGTAATACACAAAATTATTAGCGGGAAATACAAGCTTATTTCGTTTTAAATTTGACATTAGTTGGAGCGGAAGGCAAGAGGATACACTTCCGGTACGAACTCTTTTAAATCGTTTTTTTTCCCTCTCTTTTTACCTTTAATGTCTACTTACGTATGAAATAGATTAGTATTATAATATAAAATAATATATAATTTCTCTGTCGTGGGATGAATAAAGTCCATCCTATTCTATGCTATACTTTAAAATAAGTCATGAGCTGACACATAGGTGAAAGAAATATTAAAATAAATCAATTACATCATGGAATTAAATTGTGAAATAAGCAATTTAATCATGCACTATAAAAATCAAAATATTATTTATTTATTACATTTAATGTTTTAATTAAATGTTGTTTTGCATTAAATAATTATTGACTGCTGAGTTTACGCCTTTTGAGTTGTAAACATTTTTTACAAACATACATAAAGCATATGCATAGATGATTTGTTTAGCATTTTTTTTTCTAAAATGGCACACGTAATACACAAAATTATTAGCGGGAAATACAAGCTTGTTTAGTTTTAAATTTGACATTAGTTGGAGAGGAAGGCAAGAGGATACACTTCCGGTACGAACTCTTGTAAATAGTTTTTTTTCCTCTCTCTTTTTTTTTACCTTTAATGTCTACTTACGTATGAAATAGATTAGTATTATAATATAAAATAATATATAATTTCCCTGTCGTGGGATGAATAAAGTCCATCCTATTCTATGCTATACTTTAAAATAAGTCATGAGCTGACACATACGGGAAATAAATATTAAAATAAATCAATTAAATCATGGAATTAAATTGTGAAATAAGCAATTTAATCATGCAATATAAAAATCAAAATATTATTTATTTATTACATTTAATGTTTTAATTAAATGTTGTTTTGCATTAAATAATTATTGACTGCTGAGTTTACGCCTTTTGAGTTGTAAACATTTTTTACAAACATACATAAAGCATATGCATAGATGATTTGTTTAGCATTTTTTTTCTTCTAAAATGGCACACGTAATACACAAAATTATTAGCGGGAAATACAAGCTTGTTTAGTTTTAAATTTGACATTAGTTGGAGCGGAAGGCAAGAGGATACACTTCCGGTACGAACTCTTTTAAATAGTTTTTTTCCTCTTTTTTTTTTTTTTACCTTTAATGTCTACTTACGTATGAAATAGATTAGTATTGTAATATAAAATAATATATAATTTCCCTGTCGTGGGATGAAAAAAGTCTATCTATTCTATGCTATACTTTAAAATAAGTCATGAGCTGACACATATGTGAAATAAATATTAAAATAAATCAATTAAATCATGGAATTAAATTGTGAAATAAGCAATTTAATCATGCAATATAAAAATGAAAATATTATTTATTTATTACATTTAATGTATTAATTAAATGTTGTTTTGCATTAAATAATTATTGACTGCTGAGTTTACGCCTTTTGAGCTGTAAACATTTTTTACAAACATACATAAAGCATATGCGTAGATGATTTGTTTAGCTTTTTTTTTTCTAAAATGGCACACGTAATACACAAAATTATTAGCAGGAAATACAAGCTTGTTTCGTTTTAAATTTGACATTAGTTGGAGAGGAAGGCAAGAGGATACACTTCCGGTACGAACTCTTTTAAATAGTTTTTTTTCCTCTCTCTTTTTTTACCTTTAATGTCTACTTACGTATGAAATAGATTAGTATTGTAATATAAAATAATATATAATTTCCCCGTCGTGGGATGAATAAAGTCCATCCTATTCTATGCTATACTTTAAAATAAGTCATGAGCTGACACATAGGTGCAAGAAATATTAAAATAAATCAATTAAATCATGGAATTAAATTGTGAAATACGCAATTTAATCATGCAATATAAAAATCTAAATATTATTTATTTATTACATTTAATGTTTTAATTAAATGTTGTTTTGCATTAAACAATTATTGACTGCTGAGTTTACGCCTTTTGAGTTGTAAACATTTTTTTACAAACATACATAAAGCATATGCATAGATGATTTGTTTAGCTTTTTTTTTTTCTAAAATGGCACACGTAATACACAAAATTATTAGCGGGAAATACAAGCTTGTTTCGTTTTAAATTTGACATTAGTTGGAGCGGAAGGCAAGAGGATACACTTCCGTTACCAACTCTTTTAAATCGTTTTTTTTTTTCCTCTCTTTTTTTTACCTTTAATGTCTACTTACGTATGAAATAGATTAGTATTATAACATAAAATAATATATAAGTTCTCCGTCGTGGGGTGAATAAAGTCTATCCTATTCTATGCTATACTTTAAAATAAGTCATGAGCTGACACATAGGTGCAAGAAATATTAAAATAAATCAATTAAATCATGGAATTAAATTGTGAAATACGCAATTTAATCATGCACTATAAAAATCAAAATATTATTTATTTATTACATTTAATGTATTAATTAAATGTTGTTTTGCATTAAATAATTATTGACTGCTGAGTTTACGCCTTTTGAGTTGTAAACATTTTTTACAAACATACATAAAGCATATGCATAGATGATTTGTATAGCATTTTTTTTTCTAAAATGGCACACGTAATACACAAAATTATTAGCGGGAAATACAAGCTTATTTCGTTTTAAATTTGACATTAGTTGGAGCGGAAGGCAAGAGGATACACTTCCGGTACGAACTCTTTTAAATCGGTTTTTTTTTCCTCTCTTTTTTTTACCTTTAATGTCTACTTACGTATAAAATAGATTAGTATTATAATATAAAATAATATATAATTTCCCTGTCGTGGGATGAATAAAGTCCATCCTATTCTATGCTATACTTTAAAATAAGTCATGAGCTGACACATACGTGAAAGAAATATTAAAATAAATCAATTAAATCATGGAATTAAATTGTGAAATACGCAATTTAATCATGCACTATAAAAATCAAAATATTATTTATTTATTACATTTAATGTATTAATTAAATGTTGTTTTGCATTAAATAATTATTGACTGCTGAGTTTACGCCTTTTGAGTTGTAAACATGTTTTACAAACATACATAAAGCATATGCATAGATGATTTGTTTAGCTTTTTTTTCTTCTAAAATGGCACACGTAATACACAAAATTATTAGCGGGAAATACAAGCTTGTTTAGTTTTAAATTTGACATTAGTTGGAGCGGAAGGCAAGAGGATACACTTCCGGTACGAACTCTTTTAAATTGTTTTGTCTACTTACGCATGAAATAGATTAGTACTATAATATAAAATAATATACAATTTCCCTGTCGTGGGATGAATAAAGTCCATCCTATTCTATGCTATACTTTAAAATAAGTCACAAGCTGAAACATAGGTGAAAGAAATATTAAAATAAATCAATTAAATCATGGAATTAAACTGTGAAATGAGCAATTTAATCATGGAATATACATTTTTGTTATTACATTTGATGTATTAATTAAATGCTTTGCATTAAATAATTATTGACTGCTGAGTTTATCCTCCACAGGAGGGGGACTTGCCCAGACAAAAAGGGTTTTGCCCTACCGTGGAGCAAACAGCTCCAGCAGAGGCAATTTTTGGGGGGGTTTTAGCATCAAGTGCTCAGACTCGAGCCGACCAAAGAAAGTCTGTGAGTGAAGCTGCTCGGGTGAGAGGTCAAACATCTTTGGGGACAAACTGAACAGTTCAGTTGAGATCCAAATACCGTATTTTCCGCACTATAAGGCGCACCTAAAAACCACAAATTTTCTCAAAAGCTGACAGTGCGCCTTATAACCCGGTGCGCTTTATATATGGATTAATATTAAGATTCATTTTCATAAAGTTTCGGTCTCGCAACTACGGCAAACAGCCGCCATCTTTTTTCCCCGTAGAAGAGGAAGTGCTTCTTCTTCTACGCAAGCAACCGCCAAGGTAAGCACCCGCCCCCATAGAACAGGAAGCGCTTCTTCTTCTACTGTAAGCAACCACCCGCCCGCGTAGAAGAAGAAGAAGCGCGCGGATATTACGTTTCATTTCCTTCGTGTGTTTACATCTGTAAAGACCACAAAATGGCTCCTACTAAGCGACAGGGATCCGGTTCATGAAAAGACGCAATCTCTCCATCCGCACACGGACTACTATTTCACAGCAACTGCCTAAAGACTTTCAAGAAAAGCTGGCTACTTTCCGTGCATATTGTAAAAACAAGATAGCTGAAAAAAAGATCCGGCCAGAGAACATTATCAACATGGGCGAGGTTCCACTGACTTTTGATATTCCTGTGAACCGCACTGTGGATACAACGGGAGCACGTACGGTGAATATTCGCACCACAGGGAATGAGAAGTCATCCTTCACTGTGGTTCTAGCTTGCCATGCTAATGGCCAGAAACTTCCACCCATGGTGATATTCAAAAGGAAGACCTTGCCAAAAGAGACCTTTCCAGCCGGCGTCATCATAAAAGCTAACTCGAAGGGATGGATGAAGAAAAGATGAGCGAGTGGTTAAGGTAAGTTTACGCGAAGAGGCCGGGTGGCTTTTTTCACGCAGCTCCGTCCATGTTGATATACGACTCCATGCGCGCCCACATCACGCTGGTTTTTAATATATTATTAAAGTTTGACTGACCTATCTGACTGTTTTTTTGACATTCCTTTAGCGCAGTTAGATGCGGCTTATAACACGGGGGCGTCTTATAGGTGGACAAAGTTTGTAAATATGCCGTTCATTGAAGGCGCGGCTTATAACCCAGGGCGCCCTATGGTGCGGAAAATACGGTAATGCCCTGAGATCACAATGCCCTGATTAGTGAGAACAAGCAAGAGCTTTACAAAACGTCATTTACCAACTTCATTACAACAGGGCCTTATTGAATAATTCTTAAACCCAATACAGATCAAATGAGTTTAGAGAATTGGAGGCTAAACGACGCCAAAATGTCCTAAAATGGGATTGAATGCCGTAATCGATGAAAAAGTTCATGGAATTTATTATTTTTGGTGGAATAAGCAATTTACACTCTGTACACTATTATACAATCTGATGACCCATTACTACAGTAAATGCATACAAACTTAACAGCTGACTGTTTTTTCTCCCGTGTGTGTTCTCATGTGATGAGACAAATGGCTGCGTTGAGTATAGCTTTTCGCACAAACCGAACAACTGAAAGCTTTTTCTCCCGTGTGTGTTATTAAGTGCCTTGCCATGGCCGAGTTGTGCGTGAATCTTTTACCGCAAACTGAACAACTAAATGCCTTTCCTCCAGTGTGTGTCGTCGCGTGTCGAATCAAACCAGGTCTCGAAAGAAAGCTTTTCCCACAAACCGAACAACGGGATTTGACTCTAGTGTGCGTTCTGCTGTGTTCGGTCAAGTTGAACTTTTGAGAAAAGCTTTTACCACAAACTAAACAACTAAACGGTTTTTCTCCCGTGTGCTTTCTCATGTGCTGAGTCAAATGGCCCTTTAGAGAAAAACCTGTGCCACAAATTGAGCAAAGAAATGATTTCTGTCCAGTGTGTTTCATTATGTGTTGAGTCAAACCTGGTCTCGAAAAGAAGCTTTTACCACAAACTGAGCAAACAAATGGCTTTTCTCCTGTGTGTGTCCTCGTGTGTTGAGTCAAACTGCCCTTTTGATTGAAGCTTTGACCGCAAACTGAGCAATTAAATGGTTTTTCCCCCGTGTGTATTCTCATGTGTTGAGTCAAACTGCTCTTCACAGAAAAGCTTTTGCCGCAAACTGAACACCTACATGGTTTTTCTTCTGTATGTGTCTTGCTGTGTCTAGTCAAACCGCTCTTCAGAGAAAAGCTTTTACCACAAACTGAACAAATAAATGGTTTTTCTCCGGTGTGTGTTGTCATGTGTCTCGTCAAATTGCTCTTTTTGGTAAAGCTTTTAGGACAAACCGAGCAGCTCAAATAGTTTTTAGAGCATTGTGAGTGTTTGTTGTCCATGTGAATCCTGATATCACCATCACAGTCTGTATCGCTGCTTAAAGGCACTTCAACTTTGTCTTCAGCCTCACTATCTGATAGTGGAGCTAAGAGGTCGTCTGCTTGTAGTTTTTCTTCGTCATCTTCAGTCTTTACAGCGACAATAGTCAGAGGTAACTTGGTGAAATCAGCTTCCTCCGGCCTTAGAAGGAACTCTCCTTCCTGGGTGGTCCAGTGTTCTTCCTCTTCTTCTTTAAAGTGCGGGGGTTGTGATATCTCCTGCTTAAAGGTGGAGCTCCCCCCTGATGGAGGGGACATTTCTTCTGGATGCCCAATCAGCTGCTGGACGTCTGCGGCACACAAACCACACAAACACACTTTAGCTCAGACATGATCCATGAGATGTTTCTCCTTCAACTTGCTTCACATTTTCTTCTATGCACTGTATTTATGTGTCCAGTGTTTCATGGCCATTCATTTAGGGCCTTGTGAGAATGATGGATCACTGTTTTTGTCTGAGCTCAGTGTCAGATTGGGTAGGATAGGTTTTGCCTGTGCAGACTGCAGTTAGAGGTAGAACCAACATGAAAACCAGAGAGCTGTCTATGGGTGAAAAAGAAGCGATTGTGAATCTGAGAGAAGATGGACAATCAATCAGAGCCATTGCATACCTGCCAACTTTTGAAATCAGAAAAACCTAGTATCCAGGGTCCAGGGGCCGCAGGCCCCGGTAGGTCCAGGACAAAGTCCTGGTGGGGGGTTCAGGCTTTGCCCACCAACGCAAAATGATTATTAGCATTCAGACAGGTTAAAATGTTGCTAAAACCATCACTTTTCTATCAGTCACAGTGACTTTTCAAAACAAAAATATTACAGCAAAAATCATATGGGTTGATTGACATGTTTATTCTGTAAACTAACTTCAATAGTTTGAAATTATTTTGACAGTTAATGCCAGTTATCCTGTCAACCTTTCACAAGACTTCAATTTGTTCATTGAAAGTATAAACAGTATAAACACTTTTTACAGTAAACAAATGGTAAAACAGTACTAAACAATTCCATTAAAAAAAAATTGGTGTCATTATTAACTTTCTGCCCAAGCTTGTATAATCTACTGCCTTGTTCAATTGTAAAAAATATTCTGTGCCTAAAATTCACATTTCTATCACAATTATCATACTGTAAACATGGTAAGCTAACTTCATTAAAATTAATAGTCCTGTCAATAGCATGGAATTACAATTCAAATGTAGTTTTTTTGTAAGCCTTTCAAAAGAATTCAAAATATGAAAAATTAATGAAAATGAATTTAAGCCATCAGACACTTGAAAAGTGGCACATCACATCTCTAATGTAATCATTTGAACTTTTCAACAGAAATAGCACTGCAAAAATATTAAGGACATACTTCTGTATTTTGGTAGTTATGCTGTCAACATTTAACAAGATTTCTTCAACTTGGACTTGAAAGCATAAATAGTATAAACACTTTTAACAGTATAACAGTACTAAACAATTCCAATAGATAACATTGGTGTCATTACCTTTTTGTGGCTAAAATCCAAATTTATTCTATCAGATTGATCATACTGCAAAAATGATATGGTAACTTTATGATAAGTTTACTTGAAGTGGCATAAAACACTGAAAGTGATTGTTCCTATAACCCCTTTGTTTCAAATGTTTGTTCCACTTGTGGCAGTCGGGCACCAGCATACCGTCTTTGACAACTTGAAGTGGCATAAAACACTGAAAGTGATTGTTCCTATAACCCCTTTGTTTTAAATGTTTTATGCCACTTCAAGCTGTCAAAGACGTGCTGTGAAATACAGCCGACAGGATTGCGCACCAAACACGAAGCAAGGCCAAAGCGCATGCATGGTGCAGGAGAACAAAGGACTTCTTTCATTTAAGGTTTGTGATAAACCATCAAACTCATTCGTTAAAAGGACTCTATAGTAATATAAAGTGAGTTTTTCTGGACATTATCATGCAAGAAAAGTTTATTTTTGGGACCGCGATCACCGCGTAATGATTTTTAAAGGTTGCATTACAAACATTTAACTGTCCCATGTGATCAGCCAGTGCGATTGGAAGTCCATGCTCAATTATTGCCTCCGTAAATAAAACTTCGGCATTTATCACATCCAAAGAATCTGTTTGGGCGACGAAAAACGTTGAAAGTTTTCCACTTGTATCGCTAGCAACGGCATTAGACTTGTGTTTTTTTGTCCCAACGTGGTCTTTTACATCGCTAATTCCTCCGTGTCTGATCGAAAAATCTTGGTGCAATTCGCGTAGTTTTCACCCTTTTTTTTTTTTAATTAATGAAAAACCGTATTTTTTATCACTGCAACCGTAACCCGGAATAGGTTGATGAAAACCGTACTAATTACGGGAAAACCGGAGTAGTTGGCAGGTATGCCATTGCACAAACATTGGCCATAGCCAGTACAAACATTTGGAATGTCCTAAAGAAGAAAGAAACCACTGGTGTACTAAGCAACAGACGTGGAACAGGTAGACCGAGGAAAACATCAGCAGTTGATGACAGAAACATTGTGAGAGCTATAAAGAACAACTGTTAGTGACATCAGCAACAACCTCCAGAGGGCAGTAGTGAAGGTATCACAGAAGACTTCATGAACAGACGTACAGAGGCTACACCAGAAGATGCAAACCACTCATGAGTATGAAGAATATGAAGGCCAGGATGGAATTTGTCAAAAGGTACAGAGATGAGCCTCAAAAATTCTGTGAAAAAGTTTTATGGATTGATGAGACCAAGATGAACTTCTTCCAAAGTGATGGAAAGGCGAACGTTTGGAGAAAGAAAGGATCTGCTCATGATCCCAAACATACAAGCTCATCTGTGAAACATCATGTCATGGCTTTGCACAGTACTGAATCTGCACTTTTAAAGGGGAACATTATCACAATTTCAGAATGGTTAAAACCATTAAAAATCAGTTCCCAGTGGCTTATTATATTTTTCGAAGTTTTTTTCAAAATTTTACCCATCACGCAATATCCCTAAAAAAAAGCTTCAAAGTGCTTGATTTTAACCATCGTTATATACACCCGTCCATTTTCCTGTGACATCACATAGTGAAGCCAACACAAACAAACATGGCGGAAAGAACAGCAAGCTATAGCGACATTAGCTCGGATTCAGACTCGGATTTCAGCGGCTTAAGCGATTCAACAGATTACGCATGTATTGAAACGGATGGTTGTAGTGTGGAGGCAGGTAGCGGAAACGAAATTGAAGAAGAAACTGAAGCTATTGAGCCATATCGGTTTGAACCGTATGCAAGCGAAACCCACGAAAACGACACGACAGCCAGCGACACGGGAGAAAGCGAGGACGAATTCGGCGATCGCCTTCTAACCAACGATTGGTATGTGTTTGTTTGGCATTAAAGGAAACTAACAACTATGAACTAGGTTTACAGCATATGAAATACATTTGGCAACAACATGCACTTTGAGAGTGCAGACAGCCCAGTTTTCATCAATTAATATATTCTGTAGACATACCCTCATCCGCGCTCTTTTCCTGAAAGCTGATCTGTCCAGTTTTGGAGTTGATGTCAGCAGGCCAGGGAAGCTAGGGTCGATATTCTTCTCTTGATCATCTTGGGACGGTGTGAGCCAAGACATCCAGGGGGTTTAGCTCGCTCGTCTGCGGGAACAAACTGCCGCCATTGCTTGCCGTGCTACCGAAGTCCTTTGTCCCTGAATTGCTCACACACTCCGGCAGATTCAATGGGGGTCTGGCGGCAGATTTCTTTGACTTTATGGTTGGAAATGCATCTGCTTTGAGTGTCGCAGGATATCCACACATTCTTGCCATCTCTGTCGTAGCATAGCTTTCGTCGGTAAAGTGTGCGGAACAAACGTCCAATTTTTTTGCCACTTTGGCATCTTTGGGCCACTGGTGCAACTTGAATCCGTCCCTGTTGGTGTTGTTACACCCTCCGACAACACACCGACGAGGCATGATGTCTCCAAGGTACGGAAAACAGTCGAAAAAAACGGAAAATAACAGAGCTGATTTGACTCGGTGTTTGAGAAAATGGCGGATTGCTTCCCGATGTGACGTTGTGACGTCATCGCTCCGAGAGCGAATACTAGAAAGGCGTTTAATTCGCCAAAATTCACCCATTTAGAGTTCGGAAATCGGTTAAAAAAATATATGGTCTTTTTTCTGCAACATCAAGGTATATATTGACGCTTACATAGGTCTGGTGATAATGTTCCCCTTTAATGACTTGCTTTTAATGTCTGATTCTGGCAGCTCTGCCATTTTAGTGCGTTTAGATCTCACAGCTGCCTTTGACGCAGTCCACCACACAATTCTTTTAGGGCGCCTGAGAGACTGTGGGTGTCAGGGGGACTGCATTAGAGTGGTTCAGATCCTACCTGTCAGAAGGTCCTTCTCTGACAGGCACCTCTTCTTCTGCTCTGCTTTACTGTGGTGTCCCCCAGGGATCTATTCTAGGCCCCATCCTGTTCGCTCTATATCTCCTCCCTCTTGGAGAGATTTTTAAGAGGCATGGATTGTCTTATCACTTTTATGCAGATGACTGCCAATTTTATATGCCGATTTCAAAAGGCCACGGCCCCCTGACGGCCCTTCTCAACTGTCTATGCCACGCCAAGGCTTGGTTAGCCCAGAATTATTTAATAATGAATGAGGGAAAAACTGAAATTTTAATTTTTGGTCCAGCCCTCACTGACTTGGGACCATTGCAAAATGATGTGCGTCCCAAAGTCACCAGCCTTGGCGTCACTATAGACAGCCATTTTAAACTTGGCAAACAAGTCAATGGCGTTTTAAAATGGTGTTTTTATCATCTTCGTCTTTTAGCAAAGGTAAAACCATTTTTATATTTTAACCTTTTTGAACAAGTCGTGCATGCTTTTATTTCAAGTGGCCTGGACTACTGCAATGCACTTTCTCTCTCCCGGTTGCAGTTAGTCCAGAACGCGGCAGCAGGACTTTTAACCGGGGCCAGGAAACGCCAGCATGTAACCCCAATTCTTCAGACTTTGCACTTTTAGAATTGATTTTAAAACCTTGCTGTTTGCTTTTAAAGCTTTACATGGGCTGGCACCTGTTGCGCTGGACCAGATGTTCCTCCAAGGGTATTTAAGTTACTGGTCAATCCCAAGTTCTTTTGATGACATATAAGCTGAGTTTGAATGATCACCAGAACAGAATAAGTATTTTGTAATTTATTTCCAAAGCTTTGGAGAGACCAGCCTAGAATAACACATTCAATTGCGTAGCCAAGTTGATCTGAAAACATTACAGAAGTGCTGTCTTCTTCAATATGCCATGTATATGTATATATATGTGTATATATATGTATATACATATGTATATAAATGTGTATACATATGTATGTATATATATGTATATATGTGTGTATATATATATATATATATATATATATATATATATATATATATATTTATATATATATATGTATATATGTACATGTATATATATATGTATGTATGTATATGTGTCTGTATGTGTGTGTGTGTATATATATATATATATATATATATATATATATATATATATATATATATATATATATATAAATGTATGTATGTATTTATATATACATAAATGTATGGATGTATATACACAGTATATACATAAATGTATGTATGTGTATATATATATATATATATATATATATATATATATATATATATATATATATATATACATACATACATACAATGTATATATATATATATATATATCCATCCATCCATCCATCTTCTTCCGCTTATCCGAGGTTGGGTCGCGGGGGCAGCAGCCTAAGCAGGGAAGCCCAGACTTCCCTCTCCCCAGCCACTTCGTCCAGCTCCTCCCGGGGGATCCCGAGGCGTTCCCAGGCCAGCCGGGATATATAGTCTTCCCAACGTGTCCTGGGTCTTCCCCGTGGCCTCCTACCGGTTGGACGTGCCCTAAACACCTCCCTAGGGAGGCGTTTGGGTGGCATTCTGACCAGATGCCCGAACCACCTCATCTGGCTCCTCTCCATGTGGAGGAGCAGCGGCTTTACTTTGAGCTCCTCCCGGATGACAGAGCTTCTCACCCTATCTCTAAGGGAGAGATCCGCCACCCGGCGGAGGAAACTCATTTGGGCCGCTTGTACCCGTGATCTTGTCCTTTCGGTCATGACCCAAAGCTCATGACCATAGTTGAGGATGGGAACGTAGATCGACCGGTAAATTGAGAGCTTTGCCTTCCGGCTCAGCTCCTTCTTCACCACAATGGATCGATACAGCGTCCGCATTACTGAAGACGCCGCACCGATCCGCCTGTCCATCTCACCATCCACTCTTCCCTCACTTGTGAACAAGACTCCTAGGTACTTGAACTCCTCCACTTGGGGCAAGATCTCCTCCCCAACCCGGAGATATATATATATATATATATATATATATATATATATATATATATATATATATATATATATATATACATACATATATACATATATATATATATATATATATATATATATATATATATATATATATATACATATACACACACATATATATATATATATGCATACATACATATATATATATATATATATATATATATATATATATATATATATATATATATATATATATATATATATATATATATATATATATATATATATATATATATATATATATATTAGGGCTGCAACTAACAACTAATTTGATAATCGATGAATCTGTCGATTATTACTCCGATTAATCAATTAATAATCGGATAAAAGAGACAAACTACATTTCTATTCTTTCCAGTACGTTATTGGAAAAAAACAGCATACTGGCACCATACTTATTTTGATTATTGTTTCTCAGCTGTTTGTAAATGTTGCAGTTTATAAATAAAGGTTTATAAAAAAAATATATATACCGTATTTTCCGCACCATAAGGCGCCCTGGGTTATAAGCCGCGCCTTCAATGAACGGCATATTTCAAAACTTTGTCCACCTATAAGCCGCCCCGTGTTATAAGCCGCATCTAACTGCGCTAAAGGAATGTCAAAAAAACAGTCAGATAGGTCAGTCAAACTTTAATAATATATTAAAAACCAGCGTGATGTGGGCGCGCATGGAGTCGTATATCAACATGGACGGAGCTGCGTGAAAAAAGCCACCCGGCCTCTTCGCATAAACTTACCTTAACCACTCGCTCATCTTTTCTTCATCCATCCATCCCTTCGAGTTAGCTTTTATGATGACGCCGGCTGGAAAGGTCTCTTTTGGCAAGGTCTTCCTTTTGAATATCACCATGGGTGGAAGTTTCTGGCCATTAGCATGGCAAGCTAGAACCACAGTGAAGGATGACTTCTCATTCCCTGTGGTGCGAATATTCACCGTACGTGCTCCCGTTGTATCCACAGTGCGGTTCACAGGAATATCAAAAGTCAGTGGAACCTCGTCCATGTTGATAATGTTCTCTGGCCGGATCTTTTTTTCAGCTATCTTGTTTTTACAATATGCACGGAAAGTAGCCAGCTTTTCTTGAAAGTCTTTAGGCAGTTGCTGTGAAATAGTAGTCCGTGTGCGGATGGAGAGATTGCGTCTTTTCATGAACCGGATCCCTGTCGCTTAGTAGGAGCCATTTTGTGGTCTTTACAGATGTAAACACACAAAGGAAATGAAACGTAATATCCGCGCGCTTTTTCTTCTTCTACGCGGGCGGGTGGTTGCTTACAGTAGAAGAAGAAGCGCTTCCTGTTCTATGGGGGCGGGTGCTTACCTTGGCGGTTGCTTGCGTAGAAGAAGAAGCACTTCCTCTTCTACGGGGAAAAAAGATGGCGGCTGTTTACCGTAGTTGCGAGACCGAAACTTTATGAAAATGAATCTTAATATTAATCCATATATAAAGCGCACCGGGTTATAAGCCGCACTGTCAGCTTTTGAGTAAATTTGTGGTTTTGAGGTGCGGCTAATAGTGCGGAAAATACGGTATATTTTTTTGAAGTAGCCTCTGCGCATGTGCATAGCATAGATCCAACGAATCGATGATTAAATTAATCGCCAACTATTTTTATAATCGATTTTAATCGATTAATATGTATGTATGTATATATATATATATATATATATATATACGTATGTACTTACATACATTTATATATATACATAAGAACACGAATCAGACAGAATATATATATTTTTATTTATATATATATATATATATACACATACATATATATTATAAAAAGATACTTTTTATTATGCAATCAAGTTAATCATGACTTATCCACATTCCATGTAATTAAAACAACTGAAACATTTGGCAGCCCTACTATTAACTCATTAGGTGCTGTGAACATGAACTATCAACAGTTCTACTTACGTATGCAAATAACTATTTTTTCAAAATGAACACAATAATGAGTGATATTTAGGTTTCAATATTAAATGATCAAATCGTAAATATTTCTTTATAACTGAAATTCTAAAACTGTGGTACGCCACATAAACACTTGATTAAAGTACAGTGTTTTATTTGCTATTTTTAAACACAGTGTTACTGTTCAAACTGTGTAATGCTACAGTGGCCAATATTTTTTTTTAAACGCACGTCTTGTTTTTAATAAATACCTACGCCTACAACGTATTTTAATGTTGGTGATTATGGTGGTGCGTGGAGAGTTACGTTTTTTTCTAAAAGTAGTACTTGGTGAACAAAGTTTGAGAACCACTGGTTGGTAATGTCAACCACACGGTGAGTTGGCCATCACGACGGTGCGTTGAAAGTGATCAACCACTGATCGCAGTGTCTCAGATCAACATTTTACGACGCGAACGTTCAACGATCCATAATCCATCCATCCATTTTCTACCGCTTGTCCCTTTTCATGCAGATGAAACTAAAGGCAAATGATTTAAATTTGATTTGGTTATTTACTTTGTTCATCCCTTTCCCAAAATCTCTTCTTTCAAATCATTATCTTCCATTTTTTTTCATTCGACTTTTGCATTCTTTCATCTCCTCTGATGTGAACTCCACTGCCTTCTTCAAGCTAACAATCATGGCGGCTCTTTCTTTACGTTCTTCAACAACGTCGGACAATTTCTCATCAACGCCCTTTTCTGGACTTTAAATGGCTTAAAAATGACTAAACTTCAACTCACTCACCTTCATCTTTCGTCTTTATCTCCGTTGGTGTTTTACATGACGTCGCCATCTTAGCATAGCAGTAGTCGTCCATCTTCTATCACGTCTTCAATCTTCACTTCACATAACACTCCATCGATCCAAACTCAACTTCCGTTTCGTGGGCATCAGAAAAGACGATTTTTGAGACTCTATACAGCTGTTAGATCGTAAATGTCAAACTTTTGAAAGAAACTACGGCCGCTCAGTCCTCCATCTCCATCCATCTTTGAGCTGACCGGTCTGTTTGCGCATGCGCCAAAAGTCACCCACTTCCGTTTCCTACTTTACGACAGTTTATTTTTTTTCTTCAAAATAAAGGCATTGTATTACTTTTTTTTTTAAGTATCTGCTGATAACCTTATACTGTCGAAAATTACACAAAAATGTAAACAACGTTATTATTATTGGGGAACGGCGTGGTGCAGTTGGGAGAGTGGCAGTGCCAGCAACCTGAGGGTTCCTGGTTCAATCCCCACTTTCTACCAACCTTGTCACGTCCGTTGTGTCCTTGTGCAAGGCACTTCACCCTTGCTCCTGATGGGTCGTGGTTAGGGCCTTGCATGGCAGCTCCCGCCATCAGTGTGTGAATGTGTGTGTGAATGGGTAAATGTGGAAATAGTGTCAAAGCGCTTTGAGTACCTTGAAGGTAGAAACGCGCTATACAATGGTCAATGGGTTATACTTGTATAGCGCTTTTCTACCTTCAGCCCGTGTACCTCACAAGAGTACTACTTGGTGCCCGTGTACCTCACCAGAGTACTACTAGGTGGTGCCCGTGTACCTCACCAGAGTACTACTTGGTGTACATGTACCTCACCAGAGTACTACTTGGCAGAGGTGGGACCAAGTCATTGTTTTGTAAGTCACAAGTAAGTCTCAAGTCTTTGCCCTCAAGTCCGAGTCAAGTCCCGAGTCAAGACAGGCAAGCCCCGAGTCAAGTCCAAAGTCAAGACTGGAAAGTCTCAAGTCAAGTCCTAAGTCCTGCATTTTGAGTTTCGAGTCCTTTCAAGTCCTTTTAACCACAGACTAATATATTAACACAGATTGTGTATGCTTTTCAAACGCTGTATTTATTTATTAAAACAAGTGCATTTTAAATTGCAGGAAAGAAAATTGTGCTGACATTGCACTTTATAATAGCACTATTAACCAGTCATTTTAAACATTAACTCATTCCTTTACAGAACAAACACATTGAAAAATAAAGTGCAAATGTACTTATTTGTACAAAAGTGTTAACATTGAAAAAACATGACATATACGTGAACATAACAAAAAAGTTGTACTTTTTATATGTCAGGGCCCTATGCTGCATTGCATTTGCAAAAGACCAAATTAGCCAAGAGTCTGTCAGTCATTTGTGCACGATGGGGGCGTAGTATGATGCCACCATGGCTGAAAACTCGCTCCACTGGAGCACTGGAGGCAGGCACTGCCAAGACTCTCATGGCCACTCGGAACAGTGAAGGAAGAGTCTTCATGTTCAATGCCCAGAACAAAAGGGGGGAGAGAGTTGTTTTGGGTTGGTGCACTACTTGTAAGTGTATCTTGTGTTTTTTATGTTGATTTAATTAAAAAAAGAAAAAAAGTATTTCTTGTGCGGCCCGATACCAATCGATCCACGGACCAGTACCGGGCCGCGGCCCGGTGGTTGGGGACCACTGAGGTAAACAACCAACAGTATGTCAGAAAGCTAGCTAAAACGGTACACATATTCATAATATAGTATACATTTTAACTGACCTTTATTTTACTATTTTTGTCTTTTTTTTAGGTGGCTAAAATACGCGGTGCTGCTGACCGCCGTCTAACGTTACGTGTGATATATTGACTAACGTAACCCTGCTTAAAAAAAATCACTGAACAAAAAGTATGAATAAGGTAGTGAACTGCAACAGATTCCCGTGTTTGCAATAACGTTATAACGTTAGCAGTGAGTTTACAGCCTCACTGATTTAACTACACAGCAAATAAAAGTCACGTTACTTAGCCAATAAACGTTATCTTACATTCAAAACTTACCGTTCTTTGTGCAACTTCAAATGCCGGACGAAGTTGGAAGTTGTTGCCTCTCCATCAGTCATTTTGGAACCGCATGTGTTGCATACTGCAAACTGTTTTGTGTTGACCACCTCGTCATTTTTATACCCAAACGAAATTATTTTAGGTATCATTTTTTGTTCACTGGCGTGTGGTTTGGACATGTCTTCTTTGTTGGTTGTCCTGCAATTTGATTGGATGAATGCTGTGTGATGAAAACAAAGTAGATGTAATTTGATTGGCTGTTGTACTGAGACCACACCAGCTGACACACGCAACGCTGATAGACAAGTACACAATGAAAAATACGGAGCGCTCCCGAATAACTTTTTCATCTTTGGGTTTTGGGGAAAGTAGCAAGTCATGTCAAGTCATGTCAATTCAAAAGGCTCAAGTCCAAGTGAAGTCACAAGTCATTGATGTTAAAGTCTAAGTCGAGTTGCAAGTCTTTTTACATTTTGTCAAGTCGAGTCTAAAGTCATCAAATTCATGACTCGAGTCTGACTCGAGTCCAAGTCATGTGACTCGAGTCCACACCTCTGCTACTCGGTGCCCGTGTACCTCACCAGAGTACTACTAGGTGGTGCCCGTGTACCTCACCAGAGTACTACTTGGTGCCCATGTACCTCACCAGAGTACTACTTGGTGTACATGTACCTCACCAGAGTACTACTTGGTGCCCGTGTACCTCACCAGAGTACTACTTGGTGCACATGTACCTCACCAGAGTACTACTTGGTGCCCGTGTACCTCACCAGAGTACTACTTGGTGCCCGTGTACCTCACCAGAGTACTACTTGGTGCCTGCGTACCTCACCAGAGTACTACTTGGTGCACGTGTACCTCACCAGAGTACTACTTGGTGCCCGTGTACCTCACCAGAGTACTACTTGGTGCACATGTACCTCACCAGAGTACTACTTGGTGCCCGTGTACCTCACCAGAGTACTACTTGGTGCCCGTGTACTTAATCAGAGTACTACTTGGTGCCCGTGTACCTCACCAGAGTACTACTTGGTGCCCGTGTACCTCATTAGAGTACTACTAGGTGGTGCCCGTGTACCTCACCAGAGTACTACTTGGGGCCGTGTACCTCACCAGAGTACTTCTTGGTGCCCGTGTACCTCACCAGAGTACTACTTGATGCCTGTGTACCTCACCAGAGTACTACTAGGTGGTGCCCGTGTACCTCACCAGAGTTTGAGAATGACAGGTCTAAATCCATCCATCCATCCCTTTTCAACCGCTTGTCCCTTTCAAATTGTTTCTATCTGTTGTGTTGCAGTGTCTTAATTATGCCAATAGGGGTCACTGTGTGTGTCCCTCTTTTCACTTTGTGTTGAGGGCTTCCTGTTTCCACTGCTGTCTTGCCTTAACTTCCGCTTGTTACATGAAGAAGTAGAGGTGGAGATAATCAGTATTTAGCAAGTCTCAAAGCTTAAAAAAAAAAAAAGTAAGGACATGCAAATTTCAAGTGAACTGTTTGAAATTTGCGCGTCCACAAGTCTTAAGTACTCTTTAGCAGGGCCGGCCCGTGGCATAGGCCGTATAGGCAAATGCTAAGGGCGCCGTCCATCAGGGGGCGCCACGCCAGTGCCACAAAAGTTGGTACTATTATTTCTAAATACAAAAAATAATCTCACGTTAATTAAAATGCAAAGTAAAGCCTATTTAATACAAATATTATTTGTTACAACATTACCCCCCCCCCCCCCCGCACGATGCGCCCCCTCCCTTCCCGTATCATGACTCTTTTTGGACGTCACCACATCAAAAAATCAACACAAGTTGTCAAAACGGCCAAAACTGTCAGGTGCCCAGGGAAGAAAAAAGAGAAAAGAAGAGGAGGAGAAATGAGAAAAGACAGAGGTAGCAGGTAGGTAACGTTAGCCTACATTAAATTATTTGTCTGTCACAGAATGTGATAGTAGCTGGCTTTTTAGCATTAAGCTAATGTAACATGATTCGGCAATTGCTAATCAATAAATAGCTAGTTCTGTTTTAACGTCGGGTTAATATTGTGGAGGGGGCTAAATTGTTATGGAAAATAATAATGTAACGTTAGGTAATTACAGTACTCCCACCTTACATTCCTCAGGGACATTTGTATTAGATCTTTTAAGCAGGTGTTTTTTGTTTACATTGTTATTGCCTTCTGGTTAGCTAATGTTTGCCCTGCAGGTAATAGTCACTTTTCCACCCCTTTATATATTAGGTATAGTTGTAAGTAAAAAAAAAAAAGGTCAAAGACAAAGCTATTCAGTTTCTTGTGAGTATATACACTTCAGTGCCGATGTGGGGGGGCGCCACCTAAAATCTTGCCTAGGGCGCCAGATTGGTTAGGACCGGGCCTGCTTGTCCCTTATGGGGTCGCGGCGGGGGGTGCGCTCGTGTGTCATCACCAAAACAAATGGTAGAGGACAGTCCATTTTTGTCACCGCGGTTTAGAAATATTGTATGTTCAATATTTAATGTTGTTTTGTATGTATAGTTTTATATTGCATTGTTAACAAAACCAATTTTTTTTAATGACATTGCGCACGAACTAAGTGCCGTAAAAAATGTCAGGGAGTGACGTAGTTCTTGCGCATGCGTGGACAGACCTTATAACGACAGAGCAAGATGGCGAGCCGAAAATGTCTAATTTAGGCCTAAACAGGGATATGGATTTACAGAAAGTATATCAATAAATAGCTCAAATATTCGTCTTTTCTAAAGCACACGGAATGGAAGTCGACTTTGGAGCGATGTAGTGTTATGTGAAGTGAAGATTGAAGACGTGATAGAAGATGGACGACTACTGCTATGCTAAGATGGCGACGTCATGTAAAAGAGAAAGTGAAAGAGAATCAACTTCCAGCAAATCACCAACGGAGATAAAGACGAAAAGTGCAGATAAAGGTGAGTGAGTTGAATTTTCCAACCACGTCATTTTGGGAACTGTAAAGAGCGTTGATGAGAAATGAGCCGACCTTGTTGAAGAATGTAAACAAAGGACCGCCATGATTGTTAGCTTGAAGAAGGCAGTGGAGTTCACATCAGAGGAGATGAAAGAATGCAAAAGTCAAATGAAGAAAGTGGAAGAGCAAAACAAGCGCATGTGTAAAGAAAAGAATGACGTGAAAGAAGAGATGTTGGGGAAGAGTAAGAGATGTGAAGAGAAGACTGGACCACATGTCTACATCAACGTGCAGAGGATTGGAGGTAATAAAGAACAAGAAAACAATAAAAGACATGCACCTGGGGATAGGCCCCTCCCACCTCCAAAGACATGCACCTGGGGATAGGTTGATTGGCGACACTAAATGGTCCCTAGTGTGTGAATGCGAGTGTGAATGTTGTCTGTCTATCTGTGTTGGCCCTGTGATGAGGTGGCGACTTGTCCAGGGTGTACCCCGCCTTCCGCCCGAATGCAGCTGAGATAGGCTCCAGCACCCCCCGCGACCCCGAAAGGGATAAGCGGTAGAAAATGGATGGATGGAGATATATATATATATATATATATATATATATATAGATATATATATATAGATATATATATATATATATATATATTAGAGATGCACGGTTTGCAGGCACAACCGCGGAGTCCGCGGATTATCCGCGGATCGGGCGGATGAAATTTTTAAAAAATTAGATTTTATCCGCGGGTCGGGTCAGGTCGGGTCGGGCGGTTGAAATAAAAAAAAATTAGATTTTAAATAGATTCAGGCGGGTGGCAGTTAAACCAATTGGGAAATATATATACATAGTTAAATGTTGTTACCCACATACGAAAAACGAGCAGGCACCTGCAGCATATGCCACAACAGAAGAAAAAAAAGAAAAAGAGATGGACACTTTTACGGAGCGGAGAAGGCCCCCGACGCCTCGCCGGGGTCCGGGACCGAGGCCCCTTCCCCCGAGAGGGCCCCACCGGGAGCCGTAGCTGAGGCGATCCGCGAGAAGGGCCCGACGCACGTCCAGGGTCACCACCGCGCCCACCGCACCGACACCCTGCCTCGTCCGCCTTCGCCGCGGCCGGCGTCACGCGCAGCAGGTAAGCAGCTTACCTGCCCGCCACCCCCGTGGCCGGGGGCTCGTAACAGGGGTCACTCCGCGCGCTCCGCCCGCGCAGCTTACCTGCCCGCCACCCCCGTTGCCGGGGGCGCGTAACAGGGGTCACTCCGCGCGCAGTGCGCTCACGAAAGGGGTGGGGCTCACCCTGGTTGATATAGACAGCAGCTAGGACGGTGGCCATGGAAGTTGGAACCCGCTAAGGAGTGTGTAACAACCCACCTGCCGAATCAACTAGCCCTGAAAATGGATGGCGCTGGAGCGTCGGGCCCATATACCCGGCCGTCGCCGGCAGCGAGACGCGCTTGGAGGTGCGCTCAGCGCGGCTCCCATATGATTGCGCACTGGTGTGCGTCTGGGTCGTGACAGCGTGGCACGAGAATGTCTGTGCTGCATTGGATCAGTCTCCTTTCTTTAACAGGCAAAAGCTTTATAACCTCACTAATGCCTTGCATCGTCTATATTAGATATATAACAACGGGCGGGTGCGGGCGGATGCGGTTCTGATCAAATGTTAGATCGGGTGGATTGCGGATGGTTGACGACTTTCTGATGCGGTTGCGGATGAAATAATTGCCTATCCGCGCATCTCTAGTATGTATGTATATAAATATATATATATACCGTATATTACCAAATAAATGCCCTTGTGCAAATAACCGCCCATGTCCTAATAGCCGCCCGGGGTCTGACCCCATTTTGTGAAATAAACGCCTCTTCCTAATAAACGCCTATGTCCAAATAGCCGCCCATGGGCTGTTATTTGCATAATTTAGATTAAAATCATATTGACTTCATTAAACCCAATTTATAAGCTAAAAGGAAAAGCAAAAGTGTAATAATTCTGGTCATTACGGTAACAGCAGACGTTACGTGGGGATTCTGGGTAATCAACATATTGCAATGGGTGACCGCATATAGCGTAACACACACTCAACGACAACAACAAACCCACGAGGAAAAGTTTCAACATGGCAAGCAACAGCAGCAGTGAGTTGAATGAACAGGATACCGGTACACCACAACTGATGGACGGGAATACTTTAAGGGGGAAGAACAGAAAGTTTGACTTAAAGTTCAAGCTAGCGGCTGTGAAGTATGCGGAGCAGAATTCTGGTTTGGCAGCGGCCAGGCAGTTTAACGTTGACCCAAAACGTGTACGAGAATGGAAACAAAAAAAGGGAGAACTACAATCTCAGTCGGCAATCGATGGAAAACGGGCTCGCTTATCTGGTGGAGGTAGGAAGAAAGTGAGCGACGAGCTTGATGCTAATTTGTGTCAGTGGATACATCACGTTTGTGGACTGAACCACCGTGTGTCCCGCAAAATGATCCGCATTAAGGCAAAGGACAGTGACAGTATTATTGTTCTGTTTTGATGGTGGGTTTTATACTTGAGTACTTGGTACCATCATTTTATTTTTCCCGGTAGGCTGCTTTATTTAAAAAGTTTATTTATTTTTAATATTTGTATTCTATTTGACAATTGTTGCACTACTGTCATGTTGTGGCCTTGTTGATCTCTTGTCTTTTGATAGTCTTGTTTTTTTGTTTGTATGCTTACATTAGCTTTTACATTTAAAGTTTTTAGTACGAAAAAAAATACTGGACATTAACCATTGTAACCAAATAATGGCCTGGTGCAGGCTGGTGCAAAAATAAATAAAAGCCTTGTGCAAATAACCGCCCATGTCCTAATAGCCGCCCGGGGTCTGACCCCATTTTGTGAAATAAACGCCCGGGCTACTATTTGGTAATATACGGTACATATATATATATATATACATACACATATACCGTATTTTCCGCACTATAAGGCGCACCGGATTATTAGCCGCACCTTCAATGAATGGCATATTTCATAACTTTGTCCACCAATAAGCCGCCCCGGACTATAAGCCGCGCCTACGCTGCGCTAAAGGGAATGTCAAAAAAACAGTCAGATAGGTCAGTCAAACTTTAATAATATATTGAAAACCAGCGTTCTAACAACTCTGTCCCAAAATGTACGCAAATGTGCAATCACAAACATAGTAAAATTCAAAATAGTGCAGAGCAATAGCAACATAATGTTGCTCGAACGTTAATGTCACAACACACAAAATAAACATAGCGCTCACTTTCTGAAGTTATTCTTCATTCGTAAATCCTTCGTCTTCGGTGTCCGAAGTGAAAAGTTGGGCAAATGTGAGATCCAAAATGGACGGTTCCGTCTCGTCGAAGTCATCGGAGTCAGTGTCACTGTTGTCCAGCAGTTCTGTGAATCCTGCCTTCCGGAAAGCTCGGACCACAGTTGTGACCGAAATATCTGCCCAGGCATTTACGATCCACTGGCAGATGTTGGCGTCGTCTGGCGCTGCCTCCCTGTCTTAGTGAAGGTGTGTTCGCCTTCTGTCATCCATTGTTCCCACGCAGTTAGCAGTCTAGCTTCGAATGCCCTGTTGACACCAATATCTAGCGGCTGGAGGTCTTTTGTCAATCCACCCGGAATGACGGCGAGTATTGAATTAAGCGCGTAAGCGTGTCTCTCAATGTGATGTTTTGAGCTAGCAAATATAACAGCTACACTACCCAGCATGCAACGATAGTGACGAGCATGCGCGGTAGCCCTGAGAAGCGTTGTTGTATGCTGGCAGTTAGAATGTGGTTATGAGCACGCTGTGAGTAAACGTTGAGAACTCAGTTAACACGCCTCGTCTGCATTATTTATAATTAGACAGACAACACACTTAATAGGAGCCATTTTGGGGTCTTTACATAAACACACAAATGGAAATGAAACGTCACATATCCCAGCATGCACCGCGCGCTTCTTCTTCTTCCGGGGGCGGGTGGTTGCTTACAGTACAAGAAGAAGCGCTTCCTGTTCTATGGGGGCGGGTGCTTACCTTGGCGGTTGCTTGCGTAGAAGAAGAAGCGCTTCCTGCTCTACCGGGAAAAAAGATGGCGGCTGTTTACCGAAGTTGCGAGAACGAAACTTTATGAAAATGAATCTTAATATTTATCCATATATAAAGCGCACCGGGTTAAAAGCCGCACTGTCAGCTTTTGAGTAAATTTGTGGTTTTTAGGTGCGGCTAATGGTGCGGAAAATACGGTATATATATGTATAAATATACTGTGTATATATATGTATATATATATATATGTGTGTATATATATATATATATATATATATATATATATATATATGTTTATATACATACATACATACACTTGCATATATATATATATATATATATATATATATATATATATATATATATATATATATATATATATATATATATATATATATATATATATATATACATATGTGTATGTATGTGTTTACTAACAAGACATCATGGCGGAGCCGAAGTCGAGTTTCTTAAGTTGGAGATATTCTCACTACTTTTCTTTTGTCGAGCACAAAGAAAAGAACATTTTAGTTAAATGTAAGTTGTGTCTTGGATCAAAGATCCTATCTACTGCCCAAAACAGCAATTCAAATCTGCTGAAACAGCTACAAAAGCAACATGTATTCGTCGAAGCTAGTAAAAAGAGCGACAGACTCCGATAGAAGAAAGTGTGTAGCGAGTTTAAGGAGAAACATCTCATGGATCATGTCTGATCTAAAGTGTGTTTGTGTCTCGCAGATGTGGAACAGCTGATTGGTCATCCAGAAGAACTTACCCCTCAGCCGCAAGGAGAAAGTTCCACTTTGAAGGAAGAGGATCCACATTCCCCTCACATTAAAGAGGAAGAGGAGGACCTTTGCATCACTCTCGGAGCGGAGGAAGCTGATCTCGCCAGGTTGCCACTGACTGTTGTCTCTGTGAAGACTGAAGATGATGAAGAGAAACCACCTGAGACCTTTCCTTGGTCGTTCTCTGCCAACGTCCAGCAGCTGATTGGTCATCCAGAAGAACTCCCTCCTCGTCAGCAGGGTGGGGACTTCACTTGGAAGCAGGAGGCTTCACAGCCACCCCACCTTAAAGAGGAAGAGGAGGGAGAGTGTCTTCTAGGGCCAGAGGAAGCTGATCTCACCAAGTTACAACTGATTGTTGTCTCTGTGAAGACTGAAGATGATGAGGAGAAACCTCAACCGGACAACCTCTTAGCTCCACTATCAGATAGTGAGGCTGAAGACGAGGTTGAAAAACCTTGGAGCAGCGATACAGACTTTGAAGGTGATATGAGGACTCACACTGACAACACAAACTCTGAATGTTCTATAGAGAACACAACTAAAAAACATTTGAGCTGCTCAGTGTGTGCTAAAAGCTTTATGAAAAAGAGTAATTTGATTCAACACATGAGAATACACACAGGAGAAAAAACATTTAATTGTTCAGTTTGTGGTAAAAGCTTCACTCAGAAAGGAAATTTGAGTCAACATACGAAAACACACACAGGAGAAAAAACATTTAATTGCTCAGTTTGTGGTAAAAGCTTTTCTCTAAAGTGCAATTTGACTCAACATATGAGAATGCACACGGGAGAAAAACCATTTAATTGTTCAGTTTGCGGTAAAAACTTTTCTATGAAGGGCAGTTTGACTGTACACATGAGAACACACACCGGTGAAAAGCCATTTGATTGTTCTGTTTGTAGCAAAAGCTTTTTTCGAAAGGGCAGTTTGACTCAACACATGAAAAAGCACACTGGAGAAAAACTAATTTATTGTCCAATATGCGGTAAAAGCTTCATTACCAACAGCCATTTGACTGAACACATGAGAAAGCACACTGGGGAGAAACCATTCAGCTGTTCAGTTTGCGGTAAAAGCTATACTCAGAGAAGCAATCTGTCTGATCATATGAGAACTCACAGGAGAAACATCTGTCAGTTGTTCAGTTAGCGGTAAAATATTTCTTCATAATGGAGACACAGTGAGACTCAAAAGAACACATAGGGGAGAAAAAACAAAAATATACCGTATTTTCCGCACTATAAGGCGCACCTAAAAACCACAAATTTTCTCAAAAGCTGACAGTGCGCCTTATAACCCGGTGCGCTTTATATATGGATTAATATTAAGATTCATTTTCATAAAGTTTCAGTCTCGTAACTACGATAAACAGCCGCCATCTTTTTTCCCGGTAGAACAGGAAGCGCTTCTTCTTCTACGCAAGCAACCGCCAAGGTAAGCACCCGCCCCCATAGAACAGGAAGCGCTTCTTCTTCTACTGTAAGCAACCACCCGCCCGCGTAGAAGAAGAAAAAGCGCGCGGATATTACCGTACGTTTCATTTCCTTTGTGTGTTTACATCTGTAAAGACCACAAAATGGCTCCTACTAAGCGACAGGGATCCGGTTCATGAAAAGACGCAATCTCTCCATCCGCACACGGATTACTATTTCACAGCAACTGATATTCCTGTGAACCACACTGTGGATACAACGGGAGCACGTACGGTGAATATTCGCACCACAGGGAATGAGAAGTCATCCTTCACTGTGGTTCTAGCTTGCCATGCTAATGGCCAGAAACTTCCACCCATGGTGATATTCAAAAGGAAGACCTTGCCAAAAGAGACCTTTCCAGCCGGCGTCATCATAAAAGCTAACTCGAAGGGATGGATGAAGAAAAGATGAGCGAGTGGTTAAGGTAAGTTTAAGTTTACGCGAAGAGGCCGGGTGGCTTTTTTCACGCAGCTTCGTCCATGTTGATATACGACTCCATGCGCGCCCACATCACGCTGGTTTTAATATATTATTAAAGTTTGACTGACCTATTTGACTGTTTTTTTGACATTCCTTTAGCGCAGTTAGATGCGGCTTACAACACGGGGCGGCTTATAGGTGGACAAAGTTTTGAAATATGCCGTTCATTGAAGGCGCGGCTTATAGCCCAGGGCGCCTTATGGTGCGGAAAATACGGTACTCGAAGGAACATATTTTTTGAGAGAATAAAACGATTAGTAGCTCAGTTTTTGAGTACAGTGTCTTTACAAAGTTAGACATAATGAAACACTGAAGTGGTGCGAGCGTATATTAAAGGTTTAGCGGCAAAAATACAAGGCAAGTCATCAAACACAGCAGCAACCTTTCTCTGGTTTTTGATTGCTTTATCATTAATTTAAGTTTTTGTATGCACTTTATTGGGGAACTTTGAAATAACTTGAACCAAAATCACTCATTCAGAGTTAGAATGACACTAAGAACAACAGATACACCACAAAATGGATGGTGGAGTTCTCCTCACTTTCCCTTATAATAGTCTCAGGCCATTATTTTGGTGGCTGCATGCATTTGAATGGTAGAAAAAATATTGTTTAACTCGAAGAAACCTCTGTTTCCGTGGAATAAAAACTGTTGTTGTCAGAATAATTGTATATAAGTTATCACACAACTCGTTTGCTTGCAGTTCAGGTTGCCCTGGTTACTATCCACTTGTGCTCACAAAGCTGTCCTTGTTCTTATCAAGCAAAGGCGGACAGCTTGTAAATCTCCCCTGTGTGCAATGGAATGCGCCTCGCTGTAGAAGTGTCGTTTTTTTAGATCTGGACAGCCACGGGAGGGCCGTATCAGGACCCGAAGTCCATCCATCCATCCATCTTCTTCCGCTTATCCGAGGTCGGGTCGCGGGGGCAGCAGCCTAAGCGGGGAAGCCCAGACTTCCCTCTCCCCAGCCACTTCGTCCAGCTCTTCCTGTGGGACCCCGAGGCGT
Organism: Nerophis lumbriciformis; assembly: GCF_033978685.3. NCBI lineage: Eukaryota > Metazoa > Chordata > Actinopteri > Syngnathiformes > Syngnathidae > Nerophis > Nerophis lumbriciformis. Next base: position 3,366,557 of record NC_084567.2, on the reverse strand, counting down.
TCCCAGGCCAGCCGGGAGACATAGTCTTCCCAACGTGTCCTGGGTCTTCCCCGCGGCCTCCTACCGGTCGGACGTGCCCTAAACACCTCCCTAGGGAGGCGTTCGGGTGGCATCCTGACCAGATGCCCGAACCACCTCATCTGGCTCCTCTCGATGTGGAGGAGCAGCGGCTTTACTTTGAGCTCCTCCCGGATGGCAGAGCTTCTCACCCTATCTCTAAGGGAGAGACCCGCCACCCGGCGGAGGAAACTCATTTGGGCCGCTTGTACCCGTGATCTTGTCCTTTCGGTCATAACCCAAAGCTCATGACCATAGGTGAGGATGGGAACGTAGATCGACCGGTAAATCGAGAGCTTTGCCTTCCGGCTCAGCTCCTTCTTCACCACAACGGATCGATACAGCGTCCGCATTACTGAAGACGCCGCACCGATCCGCCTGTCGATCTCACCATCCACTCTTCCCTCACTCGTGAACAAGACTCCGAGGTACTTGAACTCCTCCACTTGGGGCAAGATCTCCTCCCCAACCCGGAGATGGCACTCCACCCTTTTCCGGGCGAGAACCATGGACTCGGACTTGGAGGTGCTGATTCTCATCCCAGTCGCTTCACACTCGGCTGCGAACCGATCCAGTGAGAGCTGAAGATCCTGGACAGATGAAGCCATCAGGACCACATCATCTGCAAAAAGCAGAGACCTAATCCTGCAGCCACCAAACAAGATCCCCTCAACGCCATGACTGCGCCTAGAAATTCTGTCCATAAAAGTTATGAACAGAATGGGTGACAAAGGGCAGCCTTGGCGGAGTCCAACCCTCACTGGAAACGTGTCCGACTTACTACCGGCAATGCGGACCAAGCTCTGGCACTGATCATACAGGGAGCGGACTGCCACAATCAGACAGTCCGATACCCCGTACTCTCTGAGCACTCCCCACAGGACTTCCCGAGGGACACGGTCGAATGCCTTCTCCAAGTCCACAAAACACCAGGAAACACAGGACCCGAAGTCTCCAAGAAGAAAAGGCGGACTAGAAGAGAGGGGGTGAACCCGACACCGCTCCAAGCACATTTTGTTTGAACTGTTAATGAACCAGTGCTGGGCTGCTGCATAATGTGACGCCTCCCCTTAGAAGCAGCTTCAGCCCAAATAAATGGGGAGGTGTTGGAACTTATTCCTCAGAGCGTGGGGTGACACTGTACGAGGGTGCAGTTCCACGCGCTCTCCTCATGAGTTAAATTGAATCCTGTCTCTTTTTGATTCCTTGCTTCTTGTCCTGTTTAATAGATAGTTCGGTGTTTGAACCTGACAGTTGTATTCATACCTGACCTGCATACAGTTCCTCATTTGGACTTAAATTATTTTCTGACCTCTCCCCACACTTAGACATTTTTAGACATTTACTTCAACTTAAATGACTTACTGTATGGACTTCAGATTTGTACTTCATTTATATCCAATATAGATTTATTTTCACACTGTGGAAAATGAATCAGCTGTTTCAACATTAAAAGACACTTGCTGAGAAACACGTCTTACCGATGTGCGTCATTTCGGGCGAGACAAGACCCCACCAGCTTGCCCCTGCCCTGTAAATTAGCAGCCTGAATTTCACACCAGTTACCGTAAAGTTACGTGTATAAAGCGCACCCCCGACTTTGGAACTTGGAAAAAAAAAGATAATAAGATTAGTGTCATACATGACATTTGAGTTGTGACTCGAGACTTAAAGCGAAAGGTAAGACGTCTTAGTTTGAAAGACCTCGCGCTGTAAAAAGCGTGCATTTTCTCCCCGTGTATTAACTTTTTATCAACTCACGTGTCGTGTGCGTTGCTTCTGTTTGACAGTATAAAATCATGGGTACAATCGCAACTTTTACCGCAAGTCTACGGCGCACCTTCCACTTTTAATATTTCCCGACAGCAAAAAAAAAAAAGAAGTGCGCCTTATACACGGAAAGTTAGCGTAAATTAGAGAGCCACCAAGGAAATAAAAAGGCCCGCGAGCAATCAACCGGAACAAATTTATGGCCGCATTTAAATTAAAAAAAAAAAAAAAATGAAAAAGAAAAAATTCAATGCACCATGATAGACTATATCAGGGTCCCCAAACTACGGCCCTCGGGCCGGACCCGGTATGTATATATGTATGTATGTATGTATGTATGCAGGCCCGGCCCTAACCAATCTGGCGCCCTAGGCAAGATTTTAGGTGGCGCCCCCCCACATCGGCAGTGAAGTGTATATACTCACAAGAAACCGAATAGCTTTGTCTTTGACCTTTTTTTTTTTTACTTACAACTATACCTAATATATAAAGGGGTGGAAAAGTGACTATTACCTGCAGGGCAAACATTAGCTAACCAGAAGGCAATAACAATGTAAACAAAAAACACCTGCTTAAAATATCTAATACAAATGTCCCTGAGGAATGTAAGGTGGGAGTACTGTCATTACCTAACGTTACATTATTATTTGCCATAACAATTTAGCCCCCTCCACAATATCAACCCGACGTTAAAACAGAACTAGCTATTTATTGATTAGCAATTGCCGAATCATGTAACATTAGCTTAATGCTAAAAAGCCAGGTTACTATCACATTCTGTAACAGACAAATAATTTCATGTAGGCTAACGTTACCTACCTGCTACCTCTGTCTTTTCTCGTTTCTCCTCCTCTTTTCTCATTTTTCTTCCCTGGGCACCTGACAGTTTTGGCCGTTTTGACATTTTGTGTTGATTGTTTGATGTGGTGACGTCCAAAAAGAGTCATGATACGGGAAGGGAGGGGGCGCACCGTGCGGGGGGAGGGGGGGGGGCGGGGTGGGGGAGCTGCGTAATGTTGTTACAAATAATATTTCTATTAAATAGGCTTTACTTTGCATTTTAATTAACGTGGGATTATTTTTTGTATTTAGAAATAATAGTATCAACTTTTTTTTTTTTTTTTCTCCAACATTTGTGGAACTGGCGTGGCGCCCCCTGATGGACGGCGCCCTTAGCATTTGCCTATACGGCCTATGCCACGGGCCGGCCCTGTATGTATGTATATGTGTATATATCTATATATATATGTATGTGTATGTATATGCATATATACATATGAATATGTGTATATATATGTATATGTATGTGTATATATATGCATGTATGTATGTATGTATATATGTATGTATGTGTGTATATATAAATATACATATGTATATGTGTATATATATATATATATGTATGTATATATATATAAATACATTTATGTATATCTATTAGAGATGCGCGGATAGGCAATTATTTCATCCGCAACCGCATCACAAAAGTCGTCAACCATCCGCCATCCACCCGAACTAACATTTAATCAAAACCGCACCCGCCCGCCATCCGCCACCCGCCCGTTGTTATATATCTAATATAGACGATGCAAGGCATTAGTGAGGTTATAAAGCTTTTGCCTGTTAAAGAAAGGAGACTGATCCAATGCAGCAGAGACATTCAATGCGTGCCACGCTGTCACGGCCCAGACGCACACCAGTGCGCAATCATCTGGGAGCCGCGCTGAGCGCACCTCCAAGCGCGCTCGCGCTACTCAAACTGCTGCAGGCAGCTGCGTTCACACATGCATCTGTGAGCCTTGTTTTAACATCCTGTGGCACTCTTCTGGGATCACGGCGGACGAAACTGCTCATGCTCAGGGTGTTTGTGGAGGTTCGGGGTTTTGCACAAATGTGATGCACCATGTTAGATATCCCGGTTTTGTGACTGTCGTAGACATAAACAGCGTCGCAGCTCTTGCAAATCACGTAGCCAGCATTACTATCATCCTGATTTACAACCTCATAAAAACGAGTCCACGCTGAACTTTTCTGGCCTTTTTTTCCCCTGGTCTTTAGTATTCCCTTTTTTAGTTTGTCGCGTACCACGTTTGCTGCCGGCGTTGCCATCTCTTTTTTTTTCTTCTTCTGTTGTGGCATATGCTGCAGGTGCCTGCTTGTTTTTCGTATGTGGGTAACAACATTTAACTATGTATATATATTTCCCAATTGGTTTAACTGCCACCCGCCTGAATCTATTTAAAATCTAATTTTTTTAAATTTCAACCGCCCGACCCGACACGCGGATAAAATCAAATTTTTTTTAATTTCAACCGCCCGACCCGCGGATAATCCGCGGACTCCGCGGTTGTGTCTGCAAACCGCGCATCTCTAATATCTATATATACATTTATGTATATCTATATATATATGTATATGTGTGCATATATATATACATATGTATATATATATATATATATATATATATATATATATATATATATATGTGTGTTTATATATATATGTATATATATGTATATGTTCAGCTACAATCGGGCGGAAGGCGGGGTACACCCTGGACAAGTCGCCACCTCATCGCAGGGCCAACACAGATAGACAGACAACATTCACACTCACATTGAAATTATTATTTGCAAAAAAAAAATAAAGTACATGAGTTTGAACATCAAATATGTTGTCTTTGTAGTGCATTCAACCATACTTGCCAACCCTCCCGAATTGTCCGGGAGACTCCCGAATTTCAGCGCCTCTCCCGAAAACCTCCCGGGACAAATATTCTCCCGAAAATCTCCCGATTTTCAGCCGGACCTGGAAGCCACGCCCCCTCCAGCTCCATGCGGACCTGAGTGAGGACAGCCTTTTTTCATGACGGCAGGACAACAGGGTGACAAGAACTAAATCATCCAGACTAGAGATAAATTGTATTATTATGTTTATCTTACCTAAAAATAAATATATTTGTTAATTAAATAAATACATTTTTACTATATTTTGCTAAAAACATCAAAATTAATTGTATTTTTATTTGTATTTTTTCCTGACTCCTTATTACATCCAGCCATAGAATTATACATTAAAATAAACATATTTGAAACAATTGATTTTAAATTAAAAATGACCATATTTAATTATTAAAGCAATTGCTTGTTTATCAACAACTTTAGCATTTTATTCATTACATTTTAAAACTCTCAGAAGCCAAGTTATGTTATATTCCTTAATATTTATTTATGCAAGTTTGAAGTATCAATTATCTAAACACAGTTTTGTTTGCATATTTTCAGGATGTAGATATCTATCTATCTATCTATATATATATATATATATATATATATATATATATATACAGAGGTGGGTAGTAACGCGCTACATTTACTCCGTTACATCTACTTGAGTAACTTTTGGGATAAATTGTACTTCTAAGAGTAGTTTTAATGCAACATACTTTTACTTTTACTTGAGTATATTTATAGAGAAGAAACGCTACTTTTACTCCGCTACTTTTATCTACATTCAGCTCGCTACTCGCTACTAATTTTTATCGATCCGTTAATGCACGCTTTGTTTGTTTTGGTTTGTCAGACAGACCTTCATAGTGCCTGCGTTTCAACAAATACAGTCACTGGTGACGTTCACTCCGTTCCACCAATCAGATGCAGTCACTGGTGACGTTGGACCAATCAAACAGAGCCAGGCGGTCACATGACCTGACTTAAACAAGTTGAAAAACGTATTCGGGTGTTACCATTTAGTGGTCAATTGTACGGAATATGTACTGTACTGTGCAATCTACTAATAAAAGTTCCAATCAATCAATCAAAAATGTGAAGGAAAAAATACCCTTTTTTTTTTTTTCAACCGTACTTCCCGTCAAAAGCCTAAAGACTGACTGCACAGTTCCTGTCTACACAATAAAAGTGCCGCTACATCGCTCCTGCGCTTTCAAAATAAGAGTCTCCGAAAGCCAGCGCAAACAAGCTAGTAAGCTATGGAGTTTGCCGCCAATGTATTTCTTGTAAAGTGTATAAAAACAAATATGGAAGCTGGACAAATAAGATGCCAAAAACCAACCACTTTCATGTGGTATTAGACAGAAAGGAAGACTTTTTTCTCTTCCATTCGAAAATGTGGACGTTATCATCACTACTGTCTGATTCCAATCAATGCAAGTCATCAGAATCAGGTAATACACCAACTTATTTTCTTGTCTTCATGAAAGAAAGGAATCTATATGTGTTAAACATGCATGTATATTCATTAAAACACCGTTAACATGTAAACAAAAACAACAAAATAAATAAATATAAATCATATACTGTATATATCAATGTATGTATATATATATATATATATATATATATATATATATATATATATATATATATATATATATATATATATATATATATATATATATATATATGATATGAGTGTGTATGTTACTCATCAGTTACTCAGTACTTGAGTAGTTTTTTCACAACATACTTTTTACTTTTACTCAAGTAAATATTTGGGTGACTACTCCTTACTTTTACTTGAGTAATAAATCTCTAAAGTAACAGTACTCTTACTTGACTACGATTTCTGGCTACTCTACCCACCTCTGCATCTAAGTAAGAAAAGAGTGTTATCTGAAGAGAAGATTGACGACTCGACTTTGTTGACGTGCCATTATTTTGAAGAGAAAAAAAACAAAAAAACGGAAGTAGTTGACTTTTCGCGCATGCGCAAAGAGGTCGCGCAGCGCAAACAAGACTTTGGAGCGGACCAAGATGGCGGACTGAGCGGCTGTGGCTTTCCGGGTAAGTCTTAAATGTACTTTCTAAAAGCAAATATAGTAACAAATACCTATTTTGTCTTTTCTAAAACACTGGCGTGAAGATTGAAGACGTGATAGAAGATGGACGACTACTGCTATGCTAAGATGGCGACGTCCGCTAAAAGAGAACATGAAAGAGAATCTTCCAGCAAATCACCAACGGACATAAAGACAAAAACTGCAGATAAAGGTAATTAGGGCCCGCATGGCCCATTGCATAAGGACTCCCACAGGGAGTCCTTATGCAATGGGACATAAGGACCTATTGAATTTGTAAGGTTTTATTCTTTCTTTCTTATTATTATTATTCTTCCGCCGCCTCTTTGAGCACTAATTTGACCCACTTAACATGCTTCAAAACTCACCAAATTTGACCCACCCATCAGGACCTGCGAAAATTGTCTTTTAATAAAAAAACCGAACCCCAAAACTCAAAATTGCGCTCTAGCGCCCCCTAGGAAAAAAAAACAACTAGACTGCCTATATCTCCCACTAGGAATATCGGAGAAACATGAAACAAAAACCTCTATGTAGGTCTGACTTAGACCTAGTTTTCATAATTGTATATCATCAGGCAGAAATCAACAGGAAGTTGGCAATTCCCCCTTCAAGACAAAAAAGTACTAAAAACAGTCACTTTTGCCTCTTTGAGCTGTAATTTGACCCCCTTAACACGCTTCAAAACTCACCAAACTGAACACACACATCAGGACTGGCAAAAATTGTGATCTAATAAAAAAACCTAACCCCAAATTTAAAAATTGCGCTCTAGAGCAATTTTTGAATAAAACGGAGAAAAAACTGCTCCTCGGAAGAAAAAAATGACAAAACTGCCTGTAACTCCCACTGGGAAGGTCGGAGAGACATGAAACAAAATCCTCTCCGTAGGTCTCACTTAGACCTACATTTCATAAATTGACAACCCCGAGCAAAAATCTACAAGAAGCTTGCTATTCCCCCTTCAACACAACATTTTTGTAAAAACCGGTCACCTTTCTTCAAACATTATCTCCTCTGAGCGTGTTTGTTGTTTCGGCTTCAAACTAACACAGGAGAGAGATTGAACCCTTTTGATTGAAAGTTATCGAAAGACTTTTAATACCGGCTCCGGTTTTGATTTTATGACCCTTCAAAGAGCCGCTGCGCTGATGCTGCTGTTTTTTCAAGAAGGCTGCTTAAAAGCAGGAAGCACCAGCGTGCCCACACAATGCAGACAAGGTAGGTACACTAAACAAAAGTATTGGGAGAATTCGGACTAAAAGTAGACAAAAGTATTGGGACACTTATGACGAAAACTGAACAAAAGTATTGGGACACTTAGGACTAGCACCTGCCAAATACGCGGGCCCGACCAATGCTGCTTGCAGCTTTAATTGACCTAAAGTTTCTAATAACGTAATTTGTAAGGCCTGAAAAGAGCGTTGATGATAAATTAGCAGACTTTGAACCGCCATTGTTGTTAGTTTACACTTGGGGAAAACAGAATCCATCCTCTTTGGGTCCCACATCAACCTTAAGAAAGTCAGTGACTTCACTATAAAAGTGGGTGACATTGTTATCACCGGGAAAGATGAGGTCACCTACCTAGGTTCCATTCTAGAGGCGAATCTTTCCTGTGATAAAATGGCAACCAATGTCATCAAAAAAGTCAACAGACGAACGAGATTTCTCGACAGAATCTCCTCTCTGGTCAACAAAAGCACCATGAAGATTCTAGCGGGAACTCTCATTCAACCCTTTTTTCGATTACGCATGCACCTCCTGGTACCCTAGCACCTCCAAAACCCTCAAATCTAGACTCCAAACATCCCAGAACAAGCTAGTCAGATTACTTCTAGACCTCCACCCCAGATCACACCTCACTCCTACCCACTTCTCCAAAGTGGGCTGGCTCAGGGTGGAGGACAGAGTAAAACAACTTGCACTGAGCCTGGTCTATAAAATCCGCTACACCGAAGTACATGTCAAACTACTTCCTTAACGTAAATGACCGCCATAACCACAGCACCAGGGGGAGCTCCACTAACCACGTTAAACCCAGATTCCGATCTAACAAAGGTCTTAACTCATTCTCTTTCTATGCCACATCAATGTGGAATGCACTCCCAAGAGGTGTAAAAGAAAGGGCATCTCTATCCTCCTTCAAAACCGCAATAAAAGTACACCTCGAGGCAACTTCAACCCTAAACTAACACCCTCCCCGGATTGTTAATAATCAAATGTAAACAATCAAATATAGATACTTTTTCTTATGCCTTCTGGTCTCTCGCTCTCGCTCTCTCTCTCTCTCTCTCTCTCTCTCTCTCTCTCTCTCTCCACTACTTGCTGTACATATCCTACCAAGTCAGACCTACACTGTTTCAATATCCATTTCTCTGTTCTCAATTGTTGATGACTGATGATAATAACCAAATCCAACCCCCCCCACACCCGGATTGTAAATAATTCAATGTATATACTCTGATGATTATCTTGTGTGATGACTGTATTATGATGATAGTATATATCTGATAGTATATATCTGTATCATGAATCTATTTAAGTGGACACCGACTTAAACAAGTTGAAAAACTTATTGGGGTGTTGTCAAGACTTGGTCCTGGGGGTTAGCTTTTCCGGGATGCAACGGAAAGTTGGCACGGGCGAGACGGGAATGAAGGTACATGATTTATTTAAAGACTATAAATACAAAAACAAAGGATCAAACAAAAAGCGCGCACAGTGGCGGAGAATAAACTAGACTATAAACACAAAACTTGCACATTGGCAGAAACTATGAACAATTAAACAAAACTTGCAAACTATGGCTTGAATAAAGAAAACTTACTTGGCATGGACAAAAAAGGAGCAGCGTGAACGATGGACATGAAAAGGAGTTAGAGGCATGAACAGAGCATAAATGTGTTGTGAGGTCGTCAGGCCGAACAACAGAAAATGAATGAACTTAAATACTATGGACATGATTAGTGAAAGCAGGTGCGTGACTCAAAACGTGAAACAGGTGCGTGACGTGACAGGTGAAAACTAATGGTTGCTATGGTGACCAGACAAGGGAGTGAAAAGACAGAAACTAAACAAAACATGACTTAAAGCAAAACATGATAATACAGACATAACAGGTGTTACCATTTAGTGGTCAATTGTACGGAATATGTACTGTACTGTGCAATCTACTAATAAAAGTCTCAATCAATCAATCAAAGAAGGCAGGAGAGTTTACATCAGAGGAGATGTGAAGCAGAATATCATTTACATACTTGCCAACCTTGAGACCTCCGAATTCGGGAGATTGGGGTGTGGGGGGGCAGGGTTGAGGGGGAGGAGTATATTTATAGCTAGAATTCACTGAAATTAAAGTATTTCTTATACAGTATATATATATATATATATATATATTGTCGGAGGCAGATATTTACATATTTAAGTGTTACTTCTTTAATTTCATAATCATATTACAAAACAGCTAGTGTTTTTCTTCCAATTGTGGTCTTTTGGTTGTCTGCAAATACTGTGTGCTTAACCTTGAGTGAGGAATGTAAGAAAGAGAGATACTCCTTTCTCTTATCTAGCCTTATGTCCAGGTGCGGAGGACAATGGGCATGTGTTTTGGGCTGGAGGGACATGACTGCGAGGGTGGGAGGGAGAGAGACTTAAGAGGGGAGAGGGTTTTTCAAGGGGGAGCAGACCATCTTGGCGGGGCGATTGAATGTTCTATGCTGGACTGGTCTCAATGTATTTACAAAGCTTTGCAAATATATTACAAAATACCTATTCTGTCTCTGGTGGTTTTTCTACTCAGCTTTAAGTGTCGTAAAGAGCTTGGGAGCGACCTGCGACTTGAATTCCCTGGGAGGAACAACTGGTCCAAACGCAACAATATATATATATATATATATATATATATATATATATATATATATATATATATATATATATATATATGTCTTAATAAGGTTATCCAAAAAATAGTGCTCAATACCGTAGTAGAGCGCAATATATGTATGTGTGGGAAAAAAAATCACAAGACTATTTCATCTCTACAGGCCTGTTTCATGAGGGGTTCCCTCAATCATCAGGAGATTTTAATGGGAGCATTCACATACCATGGTTTATATAGGGCACAGAGTGGGTGGGTACAGGCTGGCGTAGGGGCGTGGTGATTGGCTCATGTGTTACCTAGGAGGTGTTTCCGTCTGTGGCGGCATGCTGATACAATTTCGCTGCGCTTGTTGAGGGATGACAGGTCTGGACGGTAAATAATAAACAGTTTCTCTTTCAAGCATAGGTTGCATCTTTTATTACCACTATTGTAAGGTGTGCTGGATGCAAGAATTTGCCATGTTATTGAATATTCAACATTATTGTCTTTGAGGTCCCAAATGTGTTTGCTGAGTTCTGTGGTATTCCGCAGGTTTTGGTTCCTGAAAGAAGCCTTGTGATTGTTCCATCTGGTTTTAAACTCTCCCTCGGTTAATCCTACATATGTGTCGGATGTGTTAATGTCCTTGCGTGTTACCTTAGATTGGTAAACAACTGATGTTTGTAAGCACCCCCCGTTGAGAGGGCAATCAGGTTTCTTGCGGCAGTTGCAGCCTTTGTTGGTTTTGGGGTCGCTCTGTCCGGGGGCCGACGGCTCATTTGCAATTGTTTTGTTGTGGTTTGAGATAATTTGTCGTATATTGTTCATACAGCTGTAGCTCAATTTAATGTTGTTCTTGTTGAATGCTTTTCTTAGGGTGTTGCCTTTGGGGAAGTGTTTGTCAATCAGACTGAGGAATTTGTGGCCAATGTTACTTGAGACGTTTTTGCTGTATGGGGGGTTGTACCAGATGATGTTGTTTCGTTTTCTGTTCTTTTTTGGTTGGTTTCCTGCGTTTTCTGTTCTTTTTTGGTTGGTTTCCTGCGTTTTCTGTTCTTTTTTGGTTGGTTTCCTGAAAAATATATATATTTTTTTTAAATATATATATATATATATATATATATATATATATATATATATATATAGTACAGTAAACAGTAATGAAAACACAGTTGTTCTACTAACTGTACTGTACTTGCTGCTTACCTAAAAAAAAAAAATAACACTTACCTTTCACTATTTGAGTAGCCTTTGTTCTGCCATTTGAGTACTAGCGAGCGATCTCTGAATCCGGGAACATACCCTTCACGGATTTGTTGAAAACATCCGCAAATGAGAAGGGGATGTAGCTTGCAGCTATCAGCATAGCCATCTTTGTCTCGGCATAAGTTACACCCTCGGGTCTCCATTTAGCAAGGTGGCCCATAATACTGCGTTGCCGCCGCCTTGTGCTTCTCTGACCGTTCATGAGTGACTATATCCAATCGGCCACCGTGTTATGGCTTATAGATAAACCTATGGATAACGGAGACATATATAATAGTCTCCTTTGCAGGTGAGAGGACGCTAAAGGCAGTGCCTTTAAGGCACACCCCCAATTTTGTTTGTCCGGCTGGAAATTTTGGACATTACTACTTGCTGTAGTTTTGAAGCAATGCATGATGGGAATCCGGATGTTGTGTGTCAGTGTATTGTAATAATCCCAGGAATGTAGGCTCATACGACTTCTTTGTTTGTCTTGTCTTTATTGCACAAGATGTAATTCAACCACACAACAGCTCCAAAACGGCAAAACTCGAACACCCACTTCCTATTAACAACGTCACTTCCCTATCTCTCCCGGAAGTCCCGCCCCCCCAGCCACAGTCATTGGCTAACACCCCGCAGCCAGCCGCTAGAGTATTAACGTGCCGGCTGGAATAAACACACGCTGAGAAATAGCTCCGTGCCTGCCTACTTTATGGCTTATAGATAAACCTATAGATAACAGAGACATATATAATAGTCTCCTTTTCAGGTGAGAGACGACGCTAAAGGCAGTGCCTTTAAGGCACGCCCCCAATACAGTTGTCCGGCTGGAAATCGGGATATTTTCGGGAGAATGGTTGTCCCGGGAGATTTTCGGGAGAGGCACTGAAATTCGGGAGTCTCCCGGAAAATTCGGGAGTGTTGGCAAGTATGATCATTTAAGAAACTGGATAAACAAAAGAACCGGTTATATCAAGAAAATATTGATTTGAAAGACCAGTTTCCGGGAAGAGTAAGAGTGTAACTGCTCTTAAGATGTTCGTTCTCCTGGTTAGACAGACTCCAACTGATCTTTGACCAGAGTTTGTTAGCACAATCTTCAACTCCAACTGATCTTTGACCAGAGTTTATTAGCACCATCTTCAACTCCAACTGATCTTTGACCAGAGTTTATTAGCACAATCTTCAACTCCAACTGATCTTTGACCAGAGTTTATTAGCACCATCTTCAACTCCAACTGATCTTTGACCAGAGTTTATTAGCACCATCTTCAACTCCAACTGATCTTTGACCAGAGTTTATTAGCACCATCTTCAACTCCAACTGATCTTTGACCAGTTTATTAGCACCATCTTCAACTCCAACTGATCTTTGACCAGAGTTTATTAGCACCATCTTCAACTCCAACTGATCTTTGACCAGAGTTTATTAGCACAATCTTCAACTCCAACTGATCTTTGACCAGAGTTTATTAGCACCATCTTCAACTCCAACTGATCTTTGACCAGAGTTTATTAGCACAATCTTCAACTCCAACTGATCTTTGACCAGAGTTTATTAGCACCATCTTCAACTCCAACTGATCTTTGACCAGAGTTTATTAGCACCATCTTCAACTCCAACTGATCTTTGACCAGAGTTTATTAGCACCATCTTCAACTCCAACTGATCTTTGACCAGAGTTTATTAGCACAATCTTCAACTCCAACTGATCTTTGACCAGAGTTTATTAGCACCATCTTCAACTCCAACTGATCTTTGACCAGAGTTTATTAGCACAATCTTCAACTCCAACTGATCTTTGACCAGAGTTTATTAGCACAATCTTCAACTCCAACTGATCTTTGACCAGAGTTTATTAGCACAATCTTCGCTTGCTTTCCAGTGTTTTAATCTTCCTGCCTTCTCCGATTTGAACAGTCAGAGGCCAGCTCTTTTTTAAATGATTTAACAACGTTTATTCAAACAGGTCACAGGTCAATGTTACAGCGCTGGTCTCACTCCCGCAGAAACCTTGCTGTGTATGTAATCTTCATGAGCGCAATGTAACGGACTAGTGAGCATAATTTGGCTAATAAGTCATCACTAAAGGGGAACATTATCACAATTTCAGAAGGGTTAAAACCATTAAAAATCAGTTCCCAGTGGCTTATTTTATTTTTCGAAGTTTTTTTCAAAATTTTACCCATCACGCAATATCCCTAAAAAAAGCTTCAAAGTGCCTGATTTTAACCATCGTTATAAACACCCGTCCATTTTCCTGTGACGTCACATAGGATTCAGACTCGGATTTCAGCGGCTTAAGCGATTCAACAGATTACGCATGTATTGAAACGGATGGTTGTAGTGTGGAGGCAGGTAGCGAAAACCAAATTGAAGAAGAAACTGAAGCTATTGAGCCATATCGGTTTGAACCGTATGCAAGCGAAACCGACGAAAACGACACGGGAGAAAGCGAGGACGAATTCGGCGATCGCCTTCTAACCAACGATTGGTATGTGTTTGTTTGGCATTAAAGGAAACTAACAACTATGAACTAGGTTTACAGCATATGAAATACATTTGGCAACAACATGCACTTTGAGAGTGCAGACAGCCCAGTTTTCATCAATTAATATATTCTGTAGACATACCCTCATCCGCTCTCTTTTCCTGAAAGCTGATCTGTCCAGTTTTGGAGTTGATGTCAGCAGGCCAGGGAAGCTAGGGTCGATATTCTTCTCTTGATCATCTTCGGGGGCATAAGGGACGGTGTGAGCCAAGACATCCAGGGGGTTTAGCTCGCTCGTCTGCGGGAACAAACTGCCGCCATTGCTTGCCGTTCTACCGAGGTCCTTTGTCCCTGAATTGCTCACACACTCCGGCAGATTCAATGGGGGTCTGGCGGCAGATTTATATTGGATGTAACATAATAGTGAGAGTCCAGTCCATAGCGGATCTAACATAATAGTGTGAAAGTCCAGTCCATAGTGGATCTAACATAATAGTGTGAGAGTCCAGTCCATAGTGGATCTAACATAATAGTGTGAGAGTCCAGTCCATAGTGGATCTAACATAATAGTGTGAGAGTCCAGTCCATAGTGGATCTAACATAATAGTGAGAGCCCAGTCCATAGTGGATCTAACATAATAGTGTGAGAGTCCAGTCCATAGTGGATCTAACATAATAGTGAGAGTCCAGTCCATAGTGGATGTAACATAATAGTGAGAGTCCAGTCCATAGTGGATCTAACATAATAGTGTGAAAGTCCAGTCCATAGTGGATCTAACATAATAGTGTGAGGGTCCAGTCCATAGTGGATCTAACATAATAGTGTGAGAGTCCAGTCCATAGTGGATCTAACATAATAGTGTGAGAGTCCAGTCCATAGTGGATCTAACATAATAGTGAGAGCCCAGTCCATAGTGGATCTAACATAATAGTGTGAGAGTCCAGTCCATAGTGGATCTAACATAATAGTGAGAGTCCAGTCCATAGTGGATCTAACATAATAGTGAGAGTCCAGTCCATAGTGGATCTAACATAATAGTGTGAGAGTCCAGTCCATAGTGGATCTACCATAATAGTGTGAGAGTCCAGTCCATAGTGGATCTAACATAATTGTGTGAGAGTCCAGTCCATAGTGGGTCATACAGAATAGTGAGAGTCCAGTCCATAGTGGATCTAACATAATAGTGAGAGTCCAGTCCATAGTGGATCTAACATAAAAGTGTGAGAGTCCAGTCCATAGTGGAGCTAACATAATAGTGAGAGTCCAGTCCATAGTGGATCTAACATAATAGTGTGAGAGTCCAGTCCATAGTGGATCTAACATAATAGTAAGAGTCCAGTCCATAGTGGATCTAACATAATAGTGTGAGAGTCCAGTCCATAGTGGATCTAACAGAATAGTGAGAGTCCAGTCCATAGTGGGGCCAGCAGGAGACCATCCTGAGCGGAGACGGGTCAGCAGCGCAGAGACGTCCCCAACCGATGCACAGATGAGCGGTCCAGCCCGGGTCCCGTCTTTGGACAGCCAGCGCTTCATCCGTGGCCACCGAACCTGTGCCCCCCCTCCACGAAGGAGAGGGGGGCAGAGCAGAAAAGAAACGGCAGATCAACTGGTCTAAAAGGGGGGTCCATTTAAAGGCTAGAGTATACAAATGAGTTTTAAGATGGGACTTAAATGCTTCTACTGAGGTCGCATCTTCTCAAGTTCTTCCGCCCTCTGCCGCAACTGGTTTAGGGCTTTGCACAGTTCACCCTCACAAACGTCTTTTCCTCTGGTTTATGAGTATAACGTCCATTAAAAGTAAACTGATGTTTCTGAATGATTAGTTCCAGTGCCAACAAAGATCATACTTGCCAACCTTGAGACCTCCGATTTCGGGGGTGGGGGGTGGGGGGCGTGGTCGGGGGTGGGGCGGGGGGCGTGGTTGGGGACGTGGTTAAGAGATATATATATATATATATATATGTATATATATATATATATATATAAGAAATACTTGACTTTCAGTGAATTCTAGCTATATATATATATTTTATTTTATTTTTTAATTACATATATATATATATATATAAATAAAAGAAATACTTGAATTTCAGTGTTCATTTATTTACACATATACACACACATAACACTCATCTACTCATTGTTGAGTTAAGGGTTGAATTGTCCATCCTTGTTCTATTCTCTGTCATTATTTCAGAACACACACATTATACAAATATACATTATAAAATCAATAAGAAAACGGGAGCTCTAATTTGGGAGTCTAAATTAGGATCAGAAGTTCCTATATAAACATTGCGCACTCACGTTGCCTTTTTGTATTGATTACTGCAGCTGTGCACTGGATTAATTCACAAATACAAACTACAACTTTAGAGTTAGGCTCCACCATCAGAATGTGTACTTAAACTTATAAAGATCACATGGATATTATTCAGTGAGTTGATTCACCAAAACTAACCTGTTATACAGGAGGAAAAAGCACACAGGACGTTTCAATTGTTCTCAGACTGGTCGCTCTCATCAGAATGACAAGACACTTCCGGTCTGCAGGTGATAGCATTCAATTGGGAAGAAACGCCCTACTGCCCCCTACTGACCAATGTGAATACTGATAAATGTGTAATGACCGCTCCAAAAACGAATTCAAACCACAAAATAAAATAAATAAATCAACACAAAAATGTGACACATTATGGGTGGGTCACATATGCATGTACAGTAGATGGCAGTATTGTCCTGTTTAAAAGTGTCACAACATTGCTGTTTACGGCAGACCAATTGCTTTACGGTAGACGAAAACTTGACTGCTGTTGTTGTGTGTTGTTGCCGCGCTGGGAGGACGTTAATGAAACTGCCTAACAATAAACCCACATAAGAAACCAAGAACTCGCCCTCGATCATTAGCTGTTTATATTGTGGGAAAGCGGACGTGTGAACAGGCTGTCAAGACGTCACTCAGGTCCGCATGGAGCTGGAGGGGGCGTGGCCTCCAGCTCGGCCTGAATTTCGGGAGATTTTTCGGAGAAAATTTGTCCCGGGAGGTTTTCGGGAGAGGCGCTGAATTTCGGGAGTCTCTCGGAAAATCCGGGAGGGTTGGCAAGTATGACAAAGATGTCGATGTTGGGATTGTCATTGCTCATACTGGTAAATATCTAGTCCACATGGCTGCGGTTGCTCCTTCATACACTGCCCCTTGGTGTTTTAGAAGAGAATTGCAAGTCACGCACCAGCCCTCTTGGAGGAGATGTGAAGAAAGTACATAGAAGAAAGTGTGTAGCAAGTTCAAGGAGAAACATCTCATGGATCATGTCTGAACTAAAGTGTGTTTGTGTTCTGCAGACGTCCAGCAGCTGGTTGGTCATCCAGAAGAACCTCCCCCTAAGTCAGGGGGGAGCTCCACTTTGAAGCAGAATCCACAGCCCCCCCACATTAAAGAGGAAGAGGAGGAACTAGAGTGTCTTCTAGGGACGCAGGAGACTGATCTCACCAAGTTGCCACTGACTGTTGTCTCTGTGAAGACTGAAGATGGTGAAGAGAAACCACAACCAGACAACCTAAAAGCTCCACTATCAGACAGAGAGGCTGAAGACAAGGTTGAAGATCCTTGGAGCAGCGATACAGACTGTGAAGGTGATGTAACAACACTTTAAATGTATTTAAGATCACTGTGCTTCAACAACTTTTGAAATGGCAGTATGAGCTGCCAGGAGGTAACCACGCATTCAGTGTTCTAGAACCTCCCAGTATGTCAAAACAAACAATACAGTGCTTATAAATATGCTCATGAATGGGTTTGGGCATCGTTGGGAGCCAGGTCCTACATTCCGATTCTCCCGGAATCTTCCACATTTTTAAACATGATTCTCATTTTCACATCAATAGTTTTGATACCAGGGGTGATATTCGGCCTGGGCCGATAACACATTTTGCTGGACGATATATTGATATATTCGCAGCCAAGTGTGAAGCGACTGGGATGAGAATCAGCACCTTTAAAGGGGAACATTATCACCAGACCTATGTAAGCGTCAATATATACCTTGATGTTGCAGAAAAAAGACCATATATTTTTTTAACCGATTTCCGAACTCTAAATGGGTGAATTTTGGCGAATTAAACGCCTTTCTATTATTCGCTCTCGGAGCGATGACGTCACAACGTGGCGTCACATCGGGCAATCCGCCATTTTCTCAAACACCGAGTCAAATCAGCTCTGTTATTTTCCGTTTTTTCGACTGTTTTCCGTACCTTGGAGACATCATGCCTCGTCGGTGTGTTGTCGGAGGGTGTAACAACACCAACAGGGACGGATTCAAGTTGCACCAGTGGCCCAAAGATGCCAAAGTGGCAAGAAATTGGACGTTTGTTCCGCACACTTTACCGACGAAAGCTATGCTACGACAGAGATGGCAAGAATGTGTGGATATCCTGCGACACTCAAAGCAGATGCATTTACAACGATAAAGTCAAAAGAAATCTGCCGCCAGACCCCCATTGAATCTGAGCAATTCAGGGACAAAGGGCCTCGGTAGCACGGCAAGCAATGGCGGCAGTTTGTTCCCGCAGACGAGCGAGCTAAACCCCCTATCGACCCTAGCTTCCCTGGCCTGCTGACATCAACTCCAAAACTGGACATATCAGCTTTCAGGAAAAGAGCGCGGATGAGGGTATGTCTACAGAATATATTAATTTTGATGAAAATTGGGCTGTCTGCACTCTCAAAGTGCATGTTGTTGCCAAATGTATTTCATATGCTGTAAACCTAGTTCATAGTTGTTAGTTTCCTTTAATGCCAAACAAACACATACCAATCGTTGGTTAGAAGGCGATCGCCGGATTCGTCCTCGCTTTCTCCCGTGTCGCTGGCTGTCGTGTCGTTTTCCTCGGTTTCGCTTGCATACGGTTCAAACCGATATGGCTCAATAGCTTCAGTTTCTTCTTCAATTTCGTTTTCGCTACCTGCCTCCACACTACAACCATCCGTTTCAATACATGTGTAATCTGTTGAATCGCTTAAACCGCTGAAATCCGAGTCTGAATCCGAGCTAATGTCGCTATAGCTTGCTGTTCTATGCGCCATGTTTGTTTGTGTTGGCATCACTATGTGACGTCACAGGAAAATGGACGGGTGTTTATAACGATGGTTAAAATCAGGCACTTTGAAGCTTTTTTTAGGGATATTGCGTGATGGGTAAAATTTTGAAAAAAACTTCGAAAAATAAAATAAGCCACTGGGAACTGATTTATAATGGTTTTAACAATTCTGAAATTGTGATAATGTTCCCCTTTAAGTCCGAGTCCATGGTTCTCGCCCGGAAAAGGGTGGAGTGCCATCTTCAGCTTGGGGAGGAGATGTTGCCCCAAGTGGAGGAGTTCAAGTACCTAGGAGTCTTGTTCACGAGTGAGGGAAGAGTGGATGGTGAGATCGACAGGCGGATCGGTGCGGCGTCTTCAGTAATGCGGACGCTGTATCGATCCGTTGTGGTGAAGAAGGAGCTGAGCCGGAAGGCAAAGCTCTCAATTTACCGGTCGATCTACGTTCCCATCCTCACCTATGATCATGAGCTTTGGGTTATGACCGAAAGGACACGATCACGGGTACAAGCGGCCGAAATGAGTTTCCTCCGCCGGGTGGCGGGTCTCTCCCTTAGAGATAGGGTGAGAAGCTCTGTCATCCGGGAGGAGCTCAAAGTAAAGCCGCTGCTCCTCCACATGGAGAGGAGCCAGATGAGGTGGTTCGGGCATCTGGTCAGGATGCCACCCGAACGCCTCCCTTGGGAGGTGTTTAGGGCACGTCCGACCGGTAGGAGGCCACGGGGAAGACCCAGGACACGTTGGGAAGACTTTGTTTCCCAGCTGGCCTGGGAACGCTTCGGGATCCCCCGGGAAGAGCTGGACGAAGTAGCCGGGGAGAAGGAAGTCTGGGCTTCCCTGCTTAGGCTGCTGCCCCCGCGACCCGACCTCGGATAAACAGAAGATGGATGGATGGATATATTGACCTTAAAATTATTGTCGACAAACAATTTTTTTGTCAAGATTATTTTGAGACCAAATTAACGACTGATGTAATGCAAGTGTACCCATTTCAAATGCAATAACCTTGTATTCCTCATATAGTTTAACATTGTAATTGGAAGGTAAACTTTAAAATTTCCAATTTAAATAAAACAAACAAATAATAAAAAATTAAAAAAAGAGTCAACATTTGGCACTTTAATAAAAATCACAACCGAAAGCAATAAAATGGGTTATTTTTTTGTTAAGGAGGGAGTGGGGGACCCTTAAATATACACGACCAAAACAATAAATAAAATAGGCCAAATAAAGTTATTGTGACCAAAATGATCACAGTTACCATTATTATCACAGTTTTGTTGACTATGCTCAAAAAGTATTTACACACACACATCTTTTAACCATATTTTTTAAATAACTTAAGTAAATAAACATACAACCGTATTTTTCGGACTATAAGTCGCTCTGGAGTATAAGCCGCACCGGCCGAAAATGCATAATAAAGAAGGAAAAAAACATATATAAGTCGCACTGGAGTATAAACCCAACACCAAGAATAGACATTTGAAAGGCAATTTAAAATAAATGAAGAATAGTGAACAACAGGCTGAATAAGTGTACGTTATATGAGGCATAAATAACCAACTGGTATGTTAACGTAACATATTATGGTAAGAGTCATTCAAATAACTATAACATATAGAACATGCTATACGTTTACCAAACAATCTGTCACTCCTAATCGCTAAATCCCGTGAAATCTTATACGTCTAGTCTCTTACGTGAATGAGATAAATAATATTTGATATTTTACGCTAATGTGTTAATAATTTCACACATAAGTCGTTCCTGAGTAGGGATGTCCCGATCCGATATTTGGATCGGGTCGGCCGCCGATATTTGCCAAAAAATGCGTATCGGCAAGGCATGGGAAAATGCCAATCCAGATCCAGTTTTAAAAATAAACTCCGGTCCGTGTTTTCCAGCGCACCGATTTAAATAATGCATTCCACTTTTCTGCTGCTCCCTAAGTTCCGTTCCGCATTTTCCAGCACACCTTCAACACATCCACAGGTCTGTGGATTCTCACGCAGTTGCTTTTAGCTGCTGGCATTACACGACAGGCTCTTCTCACTCTTTCCTGTGTCTCCCTCTCACAGACAGCAAGCGCACCTTCTTACACACGTCACATACTGTCACGTCATACGTCACATACTGTCACGTCATACGTCACATACTGTCACGTCATACGTCACATACTGTCACGTCATACGTCACATACGTATACGTCCTCCCCGAGCAGAGAGGTAGCAGCATGGCTAACGTTAGCTGTGATGCTAGCGCAGCCGCTAAGGTGCGCGCCTGTGCAATTGCGCACTGCTCAAGCGTCCTCTGCGCACGGCAAATCTATGCCACGCACAAAATCAAATAAAAAAATAAGCGCATAACAATTTTCGACACACGGACACGACAGAGAAACCGGTTTTCGTCATCATTGTTCAAATATTGTAACGTCTGTCGAGACGCTTATCTCCGTTCGGTGCCACACGTCCACACCATCAAAATGCCGAGGCAAACATTTCCAGATCAACACCGTATGAAAAAAATAGTGATTTTTTTTAGTTGTGATTTCCTTCTCTGCATGAAAGTTTAAAAGTAGCATATATTAATGCAGTATGAAGAAGAATGTTTTTAATGTAGACACATAGAATCATCATACTGCTGTGATTATATGCATCAAGTGTTCATTCAAGGCCATACTTGCCAACCCTCCCGAATTTTCCGGGAGACTCCCGAATTTCAGCGCCTCTCCCGAAAACCTCCCGGGACAAATATTCTCCCGAAAATCTCCCGATTTTCAGCCGGACCTGGAAGCCACGCCCCCTCCAGCTCCATGCGGACCTGAGTGAGGACAGCCTTTTTTCATGACGGGAGGACAACAGGGTGACAAGAACTAAATCATCCAGACTAGAGATAAATTGTATTATTGTGTTTATCTTACCTAAAAATAAATATATTTGTTAATTTAAAAAAAATATATATATATACATGTTTACTATATTTTGCTAAAAACATCAAAATTAATTGTATTTTTATTTGTATTTTTTCCTGACTCCTTATTACATGCAGCCATATAATTATACATTAAAATAAACATATTTGAAACAATTGATTTTAAATTAAAATGACCATATTTAATTATTAAAACAATTGCTTGTTTATCAACAACTTTAGCATTTTATTCATTACATTTTAAAACTCTCAGAAGCCAAGTTATGTTATATTCCTTAATATTTATTTATGCAAGTTTTAAGTATCAATTATCTAAACACAGTTTTTTTTGCATATTTTCAGGATGTAGATATCTATATATATATGTGTGTGTGTATATATATATATATATATATATATATATATATATATGAAATACTTGACTTGGTGAATTCTAGCTGTCAATAATACTCCTCCCCTCTTAACCACGCCCCCAACCACTCCCCGTCCCACCCCCGACCACGCCCCCCACGCCCCCCACCTCCCGAAATCGGAGGTCTCAAGGTTGGCAAGTATGTTCAAGGCTAAGGCAAAATATCGAGATATATATTGTGTATCGCAATATGGCCTTAAAATATCGCAATATTAAAAAAAGGCCATATCGCCCAGCCCTAGTTCAATGATGCCATTTCTGTTTGTCATGTATAATTTTGTCTATTTTGTGTTTATCCTTGAATAAACAGGTCAGTTTCTTGTTACCAACCATTGTGTATTATTCAAACTCCCCTAATTCAGCTGGCTAGTTGTTATCAAGAGTACTAAAACCCTTTTCAACATGATTCTGACAACTAAGTAGGCTAAATAACTTTAAAGTTTAATACATGCTCGGATAGGCCAGTATCGGTCAGTATCGGTATCGGATCGGAAGTGCAAAAACAATATCGGTATCGGATCGGAAGTGCAAAATCCTGGATCGGGACATCCCTACTCCTGAGTATATTCATTCAATATTCATTTTATTTGTGTTGTGTATGTTGTTGTTTTTCTCACTACGATAGGGCAAAACCATCCTTTGCCCAGGCACACCCTTCTGGTTTTGGAGTATGAATATTTGGGGTTTTGGCACCAGCCGCTAGACTAGAGCTGACCAAGCAAAGTCTATGAGCATGAACTGATGAGAGGCGAAACGTCTTCTAAGACTAACCAAAACAGTCCAGTTGCGATCGATTGAACGCCCTGGGATCATATTGCTTGACATTTTCTGTCTTGACGCTTTATGTTTTCCTTGGTCTACCAGTATGCTTGCTTGCCTTTTACAACCTTCCGATGTTGTTGTTACTTGCTCCAGATTTTAGACACAGCTGACTGAGAACAATTAACATATTTTGCAACATTGAGTGACTTCAACATCTTGAAGAAGTTTGGTTATCCTCTCCTTTGTTTCAATTGACATGATTCATATCAATCCACCTAGTGCAGGGGTGCTCATTACGTCGATCGCGAGCTACCGGTCGATCATTGAGGGTGTGTCAGTCGATCGCCAGCCAGGCATTAAAAAAATAGTCCTAAAAATGAGCGATCATAAATCTTCACTATGACGTCACTTTTGTCACTTGATTGACATTCACGGCACCCGAGGGTCTTCTGAGATGACGCTGGCTGCTGCTAGCTTATTAAAATTACCGACTGGAAGGCGAGAAACACTTTATTTCAACAGACTCTGGCGCTGTACCTGTCGTCAAAACTCCAAAGACTGACTGCACCGTTGCACAATAAAAGCTCTGCTTCATCCTGCCTGCGCTACCAAAAAAAGAGTCTCAGAAAGCTGGCGTGCACAAGCTAGCAAGCTACGGAGTTTGCCGACAATGTATTTCCTGTAAAGTGTATACAAAGGAGTACGGAAGCTGGACAAATAAGATGCCAAAAACCAACCACTTTCATGTGGTATTGGACAGAAAGGAGGACTTTTTTCTCCATTCGAAAATGCGGACGTTTTTAGCACCACTGTCTGATTCCAATCAATGCAAGTCATCAGAATCAGGTAATACACCAACTTATATTCTTGTCTTCATGAAAGAAAGGAATCTATATGTGTTAAACATGCCTGTATTATCTTTAAACACCTTAACTTGTTAACAATATTAACTATATGTGTTAAACATGCTTGTATTATCTTTAAACACCTTTAACGTATTAATAATATTAACTATATGTATTAAACATGCTTGTATTATCATTAAACACCTTTAACTTGTTAACAATATTAACTATATGTATTAAACATACTTGTATTATCATTAAACACCTTTAATTTATTAACAATATTAACTATATGTATTAAACATTCTTGTATTATCATTAAACACCTTTAATTTATTAACAATATTAACTATATGTATTAAACATTCTTGTATTATCATTAAACACCTTTAATTTATTAACAATATTAACTATGTGTTAAACATGATTGCATTATCATTAAACACCTTTAATTTATTAACAATATTAACTATATGTGTTAAACATGCTTGCATTATCATTAAACACCTTTAACTTATTAACAAAAACATATATTTCATAAATAAGTAAATATAAATTATATATATGAATGAGGTAGATCGCCACGACTTGATCAATTGAAAAGTAGCTCGCCTGCAGAAAAAGTGTGAGCACCCCTGACCTAGTGCAACAGCTCTCCAGGTGCGAACACTCCTTTTTTAGGTTTGATAATTTTATATTGATTGGAAAAAAAGCCCCATGTGAAATTAACTGTGAAGTTCATATAAATAAAAACATCCTTTTTGGCCCTGCCTTAAAAGGATCGAGAATCGTTGGGAACCGGAATCTAAATGAGAAATCGGAAGTTATGCTCACCCTAATCGTGTCAGCGCTAAAGTGTGTTTGTGTTGAATCCTGCAGACATCAAGCAGCTGATTGGTCATCCAGAAGCACCTCCCCTTCAGCCGCAGGGAGGGAGCTGCACTTTAAAGCAGGAGGATCTGCAACCCCCACAATTTAAAGAGGAAGAACTTGGGGTCATTCAAGAGGGAGACTGTCTTCTAGGGCCGAAGGAAACTGATATTACCAAGATCCCGCAGACTGTTGTCACTGTAAAGACTGAAGATGATGAAGAGAAACCACAACCACACAACGGGGTTGAAGTGACTTTGAGCAGCGATACGGACTATGAAGGTGATATGAGGACTCACACTGACAACAAACACTCCAAAATCTCTAAAAAGATAAGAGGTACAAAACGTTTTAGCTGCACGGTTTGTGCTAAAAGCTTTTCCAAAAAGTGCAATTTGACTGTACACACGAGAACGCACACAGGAGAAAAACCATTTAATTGTTCAATTTGCGATAAAAGCTTTTCTCAAAAGAGCTATTTACCTCAACACATGAGAACACACACTGGAGAAAAACCCTTTAAATGTTCAGTTTGTGATAAAAGCTTTTCTCACAAGAGAGTATTGACTGAACACATAAGTACACATACAAGAGAAAAACTGTTTAATTGTTCAGTTTGTGGTGAAGGATTTTCTAATAAGAGCATTTTGACTGAACACAGAAGAACACACACAGAAGACAAACCTTTCAAATGTTCAGTTTGTGATAAAAGTTTTTCTCTAAAATGCAATTTGACCCAACACATGAGAACGCACACAGGAGAAAAACCGTTCAGTTGTTCAGATTGCGGCAAAGGTTTTTCGCAAAAGAGCAATTTGACTGACCACAGGAGGAGACACACTGGGGAAAAACCATTTAATTGTTCAATATGCAGCAAAAGCTTTTCGAAAAAGAAAAATATGCTCGAGCACATGACGATACACACTGGGGAAAAAACTTTTAATTGTTCAGTTTGTGATAAAAAATTCTCGCAAAAGAGAGTCGCGACCATCCACTTGAGAACACACACGGGCGACAAACCTTTTAAATGTTCGCTTTGCAATAAAAACTTTTCTCAAAAAAGCAGTTTGACTAGACACACCAGAACACACACAGGATAAACAAAAACATGTAATTATTCATTTTGTGATAAAACTAACTTTAGTTAAACACATAATGAAACAGAAAATCTTTTCAGTTGTTCAGTTTGCAGCTGAAGTTTCTTAGCGATAAGCACGATTAAGTGTCCCATGAGAACACACACATGTAAAAACCTTTTTAGCTGCTCAGTTTATTTGAAAAGATGAACAGACGCAGCGGCTTACGGCTCTCCATTTCAGTGCTCTTTCTTCCTTCTTTTCTTCATGTTTTTTTTCCTTTTGTGCACCACCTTTTTCCTCAATCTCGTTACCTTGCGTAATGACAATAAAGCTGATTCTGAGAAGACACATGAAATTGCACACACACCAAAAAAAAACCTTTAGTTGCTTAATTTTTGGCAACATTTTTACTCGTAAGGCAACTTTTGAGTGCATTAACATGCACATAAAAAATAGGTTGCAGTTGCTCAGTTTACATACGGCCCGATATCATCCACGATGGAAATGTGCATGTTTTTGTCACGCAGTCGGCTCGAACCTCACTTGAACGTAGGGCTGAGCAATATGGCTCATACCTGCATCACGATGTAGGTGTTTTATCTATCGATATTAAGGGTGCACTGGTACACAACAATTTCGGTTCGGTACGTACCTCGGTTTAGAGGTCACGGTTCGGTTCATTTTCGGTACAGTAAGAAAGCAACAAAATATAAATTTTCTGGTTATTTATTTACAAAATTTGTAAACAATGGCTTTATCCTTTTAACATTGGGAACAGTTTAATAATTCTGCCCAAAAATAGAAATACTGTATTTTTTGGATTATACCGTATTTTCCGCACCATAAGCCGCCGTGGGTTATAAGCCGCGCCTTCAATGAACGGCATATTTCAAAACTTTGTCCACCTATAAGCCGCCCCGTGTTATAAGCCGCATCTAACTGCGCTAAAGGGAATGTCAAAAAAACAGTCAGATAGGTCAGTCAAACTTTAATAATATATTAAAAACCAGCGTGATGTGGGCGCGCATGGAGTCGTATATCAACATGGACGGAGCTGCGTGAAAAAAGCCACCCGGCCTCTTCGCGTAAACTTCCCTTAACCACTCGCTCATCTTTTCTTCATCCATCCATCCCTTCGAGTTAGCTTTTATGATGACGCCGGCTGGAAAGGTCTCTTTTGGCAAGGTCTTCCTTTTGAATATCACCATGGGTGGAAGTTTCTGGCCATTAGCATGGCAAGCTAGAACCACAGTGAAGGATGACTTCTCATTCACTGTGGTGCGAATATTCACCGTACGTGCTCCCGTTGTATCCACAGTGCAGTTCACAGGAATATCAAAAGTCAGTGGAACCTCGTCCATGTTGATAATGTTCTCTGGCCGGATCTTTTTTTCAGCTATCTTGTTTTTACAATATGCACGGAAAGTAGCCAGCTTTTCTTGAAAGTCTTTAGGCAGTTGCTGTGAAATAGTGGTCCGTGTGCGGATGGAGAGATTGCGTCTTTTCATGAACCGGAAACACCAAGAAGCACCACCTTTAAAATCATCCAGGTGAAGTTCGCTTGTTAGCGCTGTTGCCTTCATTCGAATAGTGATGGTGCTGACACTTCTGCTTGCTGCTCTCTGCTCAACAACCCACTGTTCGAGTTTGTCCTCCAACAGTAGCCATCTTGCTTTGTTCCCTCAGAAACTCTGTTTTGTCTTCTTTACCTGGCGCAGGTCATCTTCTTGCTTCCTTCACCTACGCACCATTGATTCATTTATGTTATATTCTCTTGCTGCTGCTCTATTTCCGTGTTCTTCGGCATGACTTCTTGCCTTAAGTTTAAATTCTGCGTTATACGCGTGTCGCTTAGTAGGAGCCATTTTGTGGTCTGGTCTTTACAGATGTAAACACACAAAGGAAATTAAACGAAATATCCGCGCGCTTCTTCTTCTTCCGGGGCGGGTGGTTGCTTACAGTAGAAGAAGAAGCGCTTCCTGTTCTATGGGGGCGGGTGCTTACCTTGGCGGTTGCTTGCGTAGAAGAAGAAGCGCTTCCTGTTCTACCGGGAAAAAAGATGGCGGCTGTTTACCGTAGTTACGAGACCGAAACTTTATGAAAATTAATCTTAATATTAATCCATATATAAAGCGCACCGGGTTATAAGGCGCACTGTCAGCTTTTGAGAAAATTTGTGGTTTTTAGGTGCGCCTTATAGTGCGGAAAATACGGTATTCAGCCTGTTGTTCACTATTCTTGATTTATTTTAAATTGCCTTTCAAATGTCTATTCTTGCTGTTGGCTTTTATCAAATACATTTCCCCCAAAAATGCGACTTATACTCCAGTGCGACTTATATACTGTATGTTTTTTTCCTTCTTTATTATGCATTTTCGGCCGGTGCGATTTATACTCCGGAGTGATTTATAATCCGAAAAATACAATAGCTGTGTGTGTGATGGATGTGAGTCACCACTAGGCTGATCAGTGCAACAGCAGGCAGTCATGAATGCTAAGCATAACAATAACATACATATACACACAGGGTCCATTGCCAGGGTTAATGTGGTCAACATATATCAAATAAAAACTAAATAAGTTAAGGCTCAGAATGGTTTCTTAACAAAACCTTTCTACATATAAAGTGCTTTTTTTTGATTGATTGATTGAGACTTTTATTAGTAGATTGCACAGTACAGTAAATATCCCGTAGAATTGACCACTAAATGGTAACACCCCAATAAGTTGTTCAACTTGTTTAAGTCGGGGTCCACGTTAATCAACATTAAACTGCCTCAAGTTGTTGCTCAGATGAAATAAAATGACAAAACTTTTCTTCTACCGTATTTTCCGCACCATAAGCCTCCCTGGGTTATAAGCCGCGCCTTCAATGAACGGCATATTTCAAAACTTTGTCCACCTATAAGCCGCCCCGTGTTATAAGCCGCATCTAACTGCGCTAAAGGAATGTCAAAAAAACAGTCAGATAGGTCAGTCAAACTTTAATAATATATTAAAAACCAGCGTGATGTGGGCGCGCATGGAGTCGTATATCAACATGGACGGAGCTGCGTGAAAAAAGTCACCCGGCCTCTTCGCGTAAACTTACCTTAACCACTCGCTCATCTTTTCTTCATCCATCCATCCCTTCGAGTTAGCTTTTATGATGACGCCGGCTGGAAAGGTCTCTTTTGGCAAGGTCTTCCTTTTGAATATCACCATGGGTGGAAGTTTCTGGCCATTAGCATGGCAAGCTAGAACCACAGTGAAGGATGACTTCTCATTCCCTGTGGTGCGAATATTCACCGTACGTGCTCCCGTTGTATCCACAGTGCGGTTCACAGGAACATCAAAAGTCAGTGGAACCTCGTCCATGTTGATAATGTTCTCTGGCCGGATCTTTTTTTCAGCTATCTTGTTTTTACAATATGCACGGAAAGTAGCCAGCTTTTCTTGAAAGTCTTTAGGCAGTTGCTGTGAAATAGTAATCCGTGTGCGGATGGAGAGATTGCGTCTTTTCATGAACCGGATCCCTGTCGCTTAGTAGGAGCCATTTTGTGGTCTTTACAGATGTAAACACACAAAGGAAATGAAACGTAATATCCGCGCGCTTCTTCTTCTTCTACGCGGGCGGGTGGTTGCTTACAGTAGAAGAAGAAGCGCTTCCTGTTCTATGGGGGCGGGTGCTTACCTTGGCGGTTGCTTGCGTAGAAGAAGAAGCACTTCCTCTTCTACGGGGAAAAAAGATGGCGGCTGTTTACCGTAGTTGCGAGACCGAAACTTTATGAAAATGAATCTTAATATTAATCCATATATAAAGCGCACCGGGTTATAAGCCGCACTGTCAGCTTTTGAGTAAATTTGTGGTTTTTAGGTGCGGCTAATAGTGCGGAAAATACGGCAAAGATTTCTACACATAGAAGTAATCATCAACTTAAAGTGCCCTCTTTGGGGATTGTAATAGAGATCCATCTGGATTCATGAACTTAATTCTAAACATTTCTTCACAAAAAAATAAATCTTTAACATCAATATTTATGGAACATGTCCACAAAAAAATCTAGCTGTCAACACTGAATATTGCATTTCTTTTCACAGTTCTTTTTGACAGACATTTTAGTGAGAAACCTGAGCTTGTGCTTCACTGAGTTTATGAACTTACATTCTTATTTTGTTGAAGTATTATTCAATAAATATATTTATAAAGGATTTTTGAATTGTTGCTATTTTTAGAATATTTAAAAAAAAATCTCACGTACCCCTTGGCATACCTTCAAGTACCCCCAGGGGTACGCGTACCCCCATTTGAGAACCACTGCTCTAGTGGGTGACTTTTCAAATGATGCTACATATTAGCAGTAATGCTACTTTTTGTAGCAACGCTTTTGCCCCACACTTGACATATTACGGTTGTCTGTTCGACATCTTCCCGCTTGAAGCCAAACCACCGCCAGACAATGGACCCCCTGCTGTTTTTCTTGGGAATTAATTCTTCTTCCTTCATTTGTTACCAGATTCACACCTTCTTTCTATCGTATTACCATTCGCACCACAGCTAACGTTAGCCATGCTGCTACCTCTCTGCTCAGCGAGGGCGTATACGTATGTGACGTATGTAAGTAAGAGTGAGGAGAGCCTGTAGTGTAATGTCCGCAGCTAAAAGCAACTGCGTGAGAACGTATACTCCAATATCACCATATAGTCATTTTCTACAGGTAAAAGCCAGTAAATTAGAATATTTTGAAAAACTTGATTTATTTCAGTAATTGCATTCAAAAGGTGTAACTTGTACATTATATTTATTCATTGCACACAGACTGATGCATTCAAATGTTTATTTCATTTAATTTTGATGATTTGAAGTGGCAACAAATGAAAATCCAAAATTCCGTGTGTCACAAAATTAGAATATTACTTAAGGCTAATACAAAAAAGGGATTTTTAGAAATGTTGGCCAACTGAAAAGTATGAAAATGAAAAATATGAGCATGTACAATACTCAGTACTTGGTTGGAGCTCCTTTTGCCTCAATTACTGCGTTAATGCGGCGTGGCATGGAGTCGATGCGTTTCTGGCACTGCTCAGGTGTTATGAGAGCCCAGGTTGCTCTGATAGTGGCCTTCAACTCTTCTGCGTTTTTGGGTCTGGCATTCTGCATCTTCCTTTTCACAATACCCCACAGATTTTTTATGGGGCTAAGGTCAGGGGAGTTGGCAGGCCAATTTAGAACAGAAATACCATGGTCCGTAAACCAGGCACGGGTAGATTTTGCGCTGTGTGCAGGCGCCAAGTCCTGTTGGAACTTTAAATCTCCATCTCCATAGAGCAGGTCAGCAGCAGGAAGCATGAAGTGCTTTAAAACTTGCTGGTAGACGGCTGCGTTGACCCTGGATCTCAGGAAACAGAGTGAACCGACACCAGCAGATGACATGGCACCCCAAACCATCACTGATGGTGGAAACTTTACACTAGACTTCAGGCAACGTGGATCCTGTGCCTCTCCTGTCTTCCTCCAGACTCTGGGACCTCGATTTCCAAAGGAAATGCAAAATTTGCATGGTTGGGTGATGGTTTGGGGTGCCATGTCATCTGCTGGTGTCGGTCCACTCTGTTTCCTGAGATCCAGGGTCAACGCAGCCGTCTACCAGCAAGTTTTAGAGCACTTCATGCTTCCTGCTGCTGACCTGCTCTATGGAGATGGAGATTTCAAGTTCCAACAGGACTTGGCGCCTGCACACAGCGCAAAATCTACCCGTGCCTGGTTTACGGACCATGGTATTTCTGTTCTAAATTGGCCCGCCAACTCCCCTGACCTTAGCCCCATAGAAAATCTGTGGGGTATTGTGAAAAGGAAGATGCAGAATGCCAGACCCAAAAACGCAGAAGAGTTGAAGGCCACTATCAGAGCAACCTGGGCTCTCATAACACCTGAGCAGTGCCAGAAACTCATCGACTCCATGCCACGCCGCATTAACGCAGTAATTGAGGCAAAAGGAGCTCCAACCAAGTATTGAGTATTGTACATGCTCATATTTTTCATTTTCATACTTTTCAGTTGGCCAACATTTCTAAAAATCCCTTTTTTGTATTAGCCTTAAGTAATATTCTAATTTTGTGACACACGGAATTTTGGATTTTCATTTGTTGCCACTTCAAATCATCAAAATTAAATGAAATAAACATTTGAATGCATCAGTCTGTGTGCAATGAATAAATATAATGTACAAGTTACACCTTTTGAATGCAATTACTGAAATAAATCAAGTTTTTCAAAATATTCTAATTTACTGGCTTTTACCTGTATATCGCACAGAGACAAACCCGCGATATATCGACTATATTCCATAAATCGCCCAGCCCTAGGTGCAACAGTCTCAAAGGTGTGAACACTCCTTTCTTAACGACAGACTAATGAAGAGATCTGATGCAGGTGTAAGCTTTAGAACTGAAAATGTACAGGGTGATTCCAGATTGTAAACATTCTCCCAAGTTTGGCGTGTCCATAATGTTTTGTTGACAGGGGTTGAAGTGCAAAGGTTTGATATTTTTTATTCTGGTTGAAACTAGCCCCATGTAAAATTGTAAAGTTCATATAATTGAATAAATAATTTTTGACTCCTCCACTTAAAAGAGTCGAGACTTGTTGGAAACTGTAAGCAAAACGAGGAATTGGAATCAAAACCGGACTTTGTCCAATTTGAAACAACCTTAAAGGGGAACATTATCACAATTTCAGAATGGTTAAAACCATTAAAAATCAGTTCCCAGTGGCTTATTTTATTTTTCGAAGTTTTTTTCAAAATTTTACCCATCACGCAATATCCCTAAAAAAAGCTTCAAAGTGCCTGATTTTAACCATCGTTATATACACCCGTCCATTTTCCTGTGACGTCACATAGTGAAGCCAACACAAACAAACATGGCGGAAAGAACAGCAAGCTATAGCGACATTAGCTCGGATTCAGACTCGGATTTCAGCGGCTTAAGCGATTCAACAGATTACGCATGTATTGAAACGGATGGTTGTAGTGTGGAGGCAGGTAGCGAAAACCAAATTGAAGAAGAAACTGAAGCTATTGAGCCATATCGGTTTGAACCGTATGCAAGCGAAACCGAGGAAAACGACACGACAGCCAGCGACACGGGAGAAAGCGAGGACGAATTCGGCGATCGCCTTCTAACCAACGATTGGTATGTGTTTGTTTAGCATTAAAGGAAACTAACAACTATGAACTAGGTTTACAGCATATGAAATACATTTGGCAACAACATGCACTTTGAGAGTGCAGACAGCCCAATTTTCTGTAGACATACCCTCATCTGCGCTCTTTTCCTGAAAGCTGATCTGTCCAGTTTTGGAGTTGATGTCAGCAGGCCAGGGAAGCTAGGGTCGATATTCTTCTCTTGATCATCTTCGGTGGCATAAGGGACGGTGTGAGCCAAGACATCCAGGGGGTTTAGCTCGCTCGTCTGCGGGAACAAACTGCCGCCATTGCTTGCCGTGCTACCGAGGTCCTTTGTCCCTGAATTGCGCACACACTCCGGCAGATTCAATGGGGGTCTGGCGGCAGATTTCTTTGACTTTATGGTTGGAAATGCATCTGCTTTGAGTGTCGCAGGATATCCACACATTCTTGCCATCTCTGTCGTAGCATAGCTTTCGTCGGTAAAGTGTGCGGAACAAACGTCCAATTTCTTGCCACTTTGGCATCTTTGGGCCACTGGTGCAACTTGAATCCGTCCCTGTTGGTGTTGTTACACCCTCCGACAACACACCGACGAGGCATGATGTCTCCAAGGTACGGAAAACAGTCGAAAAAACGGAAAATAGAGCTGATTTGACTCGGTGTTTGAGAAAATGGCGGATTGCTTCCCGATGTGACGTCACGTTGTGACGTCATCGCTCCGAGAGCGAATACTAGAAAGGCGTTTAATTTGCCAAAATTCACCCATTTAGAGTTCGGAAATCGGTTAAAAAAATATATGGTCTTTTTTCTGCAACATCAAGGTACCGTATTTTCCGCACCATAAGGCGCCCTGGGTTATAAGCCGCGCCTTCAATGAACGGCATATTTCAAAACTTTGTCCACCTATAAGCCGCCCCGTGTTATAAGCCGCATCTAACTGCGCTAAAGGAATGTCAAAAAAACAGTCAGATAGGTCAGTCAAACTTTAATAATATATTAAAAACCAGCGTTCTAACAACTCTGTTCACTCCCAAAATGTACGCAAATGTGCAATCACAAACATACGTATATCAACATGGACAGAGCTGCGTGAAAAAAGCCACCCGGCCTCTTCGCGTAAACTTAAACTTACCTTAACCACTCGCTCATCTTTTCTTCATCCATCCCTTCGAGTTAGCTTTTATGATGACGCCGGCTGGAAAGGCTGGAAAGGTCTCTTTTGGCAAGGTCTTCCTTTTGAATATCACCATGGGTGGAAGTTTCTGGCCATTAGCATGGCAAGCTAGAACCACAGTGAAGGATGACTTCTCATTCCCTGTGGTGCGAATATTCACCGTACGTGCTCCCGTTGTATCCACAGTGCGGTTCACAGGAATATCAGTTGCTGTGAAATAATAATCCGTGTGCGGATGGAGAGATTGCGTCTTTTCATGAACTGGATCCCGGTCGCTTAGTAGGAGCCATTTTGTGGTCTTTACAGATGTAAACACACAAAGGAAATGAAACGTACGGTGATATCCGCGCGCTTTTTCTTCTTCTACGCGGGCGGGTGGTTGCTTACAGTAGAAGAAGAAGCGCTTCCTGTTCTATGGGGGCGGGTGCTTACCTTGGCGGTTGCTTGCGTAGAAGAAGAAGCGCTTCCTGTTCTACCGGGAAAAAAGATGGCGGCTGTTTACCGAAGTTGCGAGATCGAAACTTTATGAAAATGAATCGTAATATTAATCCATATATAAAGCGCACCGGGTTAAAAGCCGCACTGTCAGCTTTTGAGTAAATTTGTGGTTTTTAGGTGCGGCTAATAGTGCGGAAAATACGGTATATATTGACGCTTACATAGGTCTGGTGATAATGTTCCCCTTTATTCGTGTCAGAGCTCAAGTGTGTTTGTGTCCCGCAGACGTCCAGCAGCTGATTGGTCATCCAGAAGGAATTCCCCTTCAGCCGCAGAGTGGCAGCTCCCCTTTGAAGCAGGAGGATCCACGCTCCACACACATTAAAGAGGAAGAGGGGGAACTCTGCATCACTCAGGAGGGAGAGTGTCTTCTCGGGCCGGATGAAGCTGATCTCACCAAGTTGCCACTGACTGTTGTCTCTGTGAAGACTGAAGATGATGTAGAGAAACCACAAGTAGACAACCTCTTATCTCCACCATCAGATAGTGAGGCTGAAGACGAGGTTGAAGTAACTTTGAGCAGCGATACAGACTGTGAAGGTGACGTGAGGACTCACACTGACAACAAACATGCTCAAAGCTCTAAAAAGGTAAGAGGTAAAACACGTTTTAGCTGCTCAGTTTGTGCTAAAAGCTTTTCTCGTAGGAGCAATTTTACTCAACACATGAGAACGCACAAAGGGGAAAAACCATTTAGTTGTTCAATTTGCGGTAAACGCTTTTCTCAAAAGAGCCATTTACCTGAACACATGACAACACACACTGGAGAAAAAATATTTCATTGTTCAGTTTGTGGTAAAAGATTTTCTAATAAGAGAGGTTTGACTGAACACATAAAAACGCACACGGGAGAAAAACCTTTCAAGTGTTTAGTTTGTAATAAAAGTTTCTCTCAAAGGAGCAATTTGACCCAACACAACAGAACACACACAGGAGAAAAGCCGTTCAATTGTTTTGATTGCGGTAAAAGCTTTTCGCAAAAGAGCAATTTGACTAAACACATGAAAGTACACACAGGAGAAAAACCATTCAATTGTTTTGATTGCGGTAAAAGCTTTTCGCAAAAGAGCAATTTGACTGAACACATGAAAGTACACACAGGAGTAAAACCTTTTAATTGTTCGGTTTGCGATAAAACATTTTTACTCAAGCGCCATATGATTGAACACATGACAACACATACAAGAGTAAAACCATTTAATTGTTCAGTGTGTGGCAAAAGCTTTTCTCAAAAAAGCAATCTGACCAAACACATTAGGACACACGCAGGATGAAAAGATGAAAAAACAATTTTTCAGTTTGTGATAAAAAAAGAAAATTTGACTCACCACATAATGAAACAGAAAAAACCTTCCAGTTGGTCAGTTTGCAGCTAAAGTTTCTCTCTGAAAGGCTTGATAAAGTACGTGACAAGTACGAATAAAGTACCAGGGTACTAATGAACCAACAACGGTACCATACAGTCTTTGAAAATTACCGGTACCTTTTTTTTTTCCCACCTGAATGCTGCCGTGCGGCTGTGAAGTCCAGAGACAAGGTGCATGTTGTTGACTGTGTCAAAAATGCACACACAAAGCGCATACAAGCAGAAACTGTGTGGAGAGGAAGAATGCCAAAAAAAACCCGTAAATTCTACTGGGTATTAGAGGATACGTGAAGTGCGAATAGAGGTATTGGTGCTTCAAATTGAAGGATAAAGCTGACGCTTTAAACACGGAAGCTGCTGCTTTAAGACCTCCCTCGCCAAAGGAGGCAACACAATATTGCCACCTTAACTCCAAACTTACCGTATTTTCCGCACTATTAGCCGCACCTAAAAACCACAAATTTACTCAAAAGCTGACAGTGCGGCTTTTAACCCGGTGCGCTTTATATATGGATTAATATTAAGATTCATTTTCATAAAGTTTCGGTCTCGCAACTATGGTAAACAGCCGCCATCTTTTTTCCCCGTAGAAGAGGAAGTGCTTCTTCTTCTACGCAAGCAACCGCCAAGGTAAGCACCCGCCCCCATAGAACAGGAAGCGCTTCTTCTTCTACTGTAAGCAACCACCCGCCCGCGTAGAAGAAGAAAAAGCGCGCGGATATTACCGTACGT
The DNA here is from genome assembly GCF_033978685.3 of Nerophis lumbriciformis. NCBI lineage: Eukaryota > Metazoa > Chordata > Actinopteri > Syngnathiformes > Syngnathidae > Nerophis > Nerophis lumbriciformis. The sequence continues at coordinate 3,329,370 of NC_084567.2, read as the reverse complement.
TTCATTTCCTTTGTGTGTTTACATCTGTAAAGACCACAAAATGGCTCCTACTAAGCGACAGGTTTCCGGTTCATGAAAAGACGCAATCTCTCCATCCGCACACGGATTACTATTTCACAGCAACTGCCTAAAGACTTTCAAGAAAAGCTGGCTACTTTCCGTGCATATTGTAAAAACAAGATAGCTGAAAAAAAGATCCGGCCAGAGAACATTATCAACATGGACGAGGTTCCACTGACTTTTGATATTCCTGTGAACCGCACTGTGGATACAACGGGAGCACGTACGGTGAATATTCGCACCACAGGGAATGAGAAGTCATCCTTCACTGTGGTTCTAGCTTGCCATGCTAATGGCCAGAAACTTCCACCCATGGTGATATTCAAAAGGAAGACCTTGCCAAAAGAGACCTTTCCAGCCGGCGTCATCATAAAAGCTAACTCGAAGGGATGGATGAAGAAAAGATGAGCGAGTGGTTAAGGTAAGTTTAAGTTTACGCGAAGAGGCCGGGTGGCTTTTTTCACGCAGCTCCGTCCATGTTGATATACGACTCCATGCGCGCCCACATCACGCTGGTTTTAATATATTATTAAAGTTTGACTGACCTATTTGACTGTTTTTTTGACATTCCTTTAGCGCAGTTAGATGCGGCTTACAACACGGGGCGGCTTATAGGTGGACAAAGTTTTGAAATATGCCGTTCATTGAAGGCGCGGCTTATAACCCAGGGCGCCTTATGGTGCGGAAAATACGGTAGGTAAACATTTAAAAAAGAAACAGTCGGACCTGCTCAAGAGCAAAGAGTGACAGGTGGTGTGTGCACATTTAGATACGTAGACACGCACACAGCTGGTTGCCTTGTTGACAATTATTAGCGTAAACTAATGCAAGTGAAATGACCGAATTTTGTGACACATTCCTACAGTTTGGTGTTTTATCTGAAACAATGTGTGTGTCACCTGCTACTTGCTTGATTCTGTGTACATTTAGCCATGGAATTGTCTTTAGTATTTACTAACGATTTTGTTTGTCCTAAAGCACGGACCAAGAGTGGCAACCATAAGTCCTGAAGCATTTAAAATATTGTCAATAAAACTTTCTATTTAAACCTAATCCTGGATTGTGTCGCACTATATGTAACACATGCAATTGTGAATTGTTCTTTGAGTGCAATAAGGAAAGGCCAGTGTGTTTAATGCCTTTTAATTTGGCTTGTGCAGCCCTTTGAGACATTTGTGATCCAGGGTTATATACAGGTAAGTAAACTTTGATTGATTTATTGATTGAATTTGTATTTTAATCTTATCAAATTTAAATGCATGAAGACATCTCTAATGTATCGTAAGATTGTCCATTAAAATGAAGCCAATAATGATATTATTTTGTGGTCCCCTTTATTTTGAAAAGTATCACAATGCAGTTTGGTAGGGATCGATGGAATGTCTCAATAGAACGCACACAGGAGAAAAACCCTTTAGGTGCTCAGTTTAGATCTAGCATAATATTGTGAGAGTTCGGTCCATAGTGGATCTAACATAATAGTGAGAGTACAGTCCATAGTGGATCTAACATAATAGTGTGAGAGTCCAGTCCATAGTGGATCTAACATAATAGTGAGAGTCCAGTCCATAATGGATCTAACATAATAGTGAGAGTCCAGTCCATAGTGGATCTAACATAATAGTGAGAGTCCAGTCCATAGTGGATCTAACATAATAGTGAGAGTCCAGTCCATAGTGGATCTAACATAATAGTGAGAGTCCAGTCCATAGTGGCTCTAACATAATAGTGTGAGAGTCCAGTCCATAGTGGATCTAACATAGTAGTGTGAGAGTCCAGTCCATAGTGGATCTAACATAATAGTGTGAGAGTCCAGTCCATAGTGGATCTAACATAATAGTGAGAGTCCAGTCCATAGTGGATCTAACATAATAGTGTGAGAGTCCAGTCCATAGTGGTTCTAACATAATAGTGTGAGAGTCCAGTCCATTGTGGATTTAACATAATAGTGAGTCCAGTCCATAGTGGATCTAACATAATAGTGTGAGAGTCTAGTCCATAGTGGATCTAACATAATAGTGAGAGTCCAGTCCATAGTGGATCTAACATTATAGTGAGAGTCCAGTCCATAGTGGATCTAACATAATATTGTGAGAGTCCAGTCCATAGTGGATCTAACATAAGAGTGTGAGAGTCCAGTCCATAGTGGATCTAACATAATAGTGTGAGAGTCCAGTCCATAGTGGATCTAACATAATAGTGTGAGAGTCCAGTCCATAGTGGATCTAGCATAATAGTGAGAGTCCAGTCCATAGTGGATCTAACATAATAGTGTGAGAGTCCAGTCCATAGGGGATCTAATATAATAGTGAGAGTCCAGTCCATAGTGGATCTAACATAATAGTGTGAGAGTCCAGTCCATAGTGGATCTAACATAATAGTGAGAGAGACCAGTCCATAGTGGATCTAACATAATAGTGTGAGAGTCCAGTCCATAGTGGATCTAACATAATAGTGTGAGAGTCCAGTCCATAGTGGATCTAACATAATAGTGAGAGTCCAGTCCATAGTGGATCTAACATAATAGTGTGAGAGTCCAGTCCATAGTGGATCTAACATAATAGTGTGAGAGTCCAGTCCATAGTGGATTTAACATAATAGTGAGAGTCCAGTCCATAGTGGATCTAACATAATAGTGAGAGTCCAGTCCATAGTGGATCTAACATAATAGTGTGAGAGTCCAGTCCATAGTGGATCTAACATAATAGTGTGAGAGTCCAGTCCATAGTGGATCTAACATAATAGTGTGAGAGTCCAGTCCATAGTGGATCTAACATAATAGTGAGAGTCCAGTCCATAGTGGATCTAACATAATAGTGAGAGTTCAGTCCATAGTGGATCTAACATAATAGTGAGAGTCCAGTCCATAGTGGATCTAACATAATAGTGAGAGTCCAGTCCATAGTGGATCTAACATAATAGTGAGAGTCCAGTCCATAGTGGATCTAACATAATAGTGAGAGCCCAGTCCATAGTGGATCTAACATAATAGTGTGAGAGACCAGTCCATAGTGGATCTAACATAATAGTGAGAGTCCAGTCCATAGTGGATCTAACATAATAGTGAGAGTCCAGTCCATAGTGGATCTAACATAATAGTGTGAGAGTCCAGTTCATAGTGGGTCTAACATAATAGTGAGAGTCCAGTCCATAGTGGATCTAACATAATAGTGAGAGTCCAGTCCATAGTGGATCTAACATAATAGTGAGAGTCCAGTCCATAGTGGATCTAACATAATAGTGAGAGTCCAGTCCATAGTGGATCTAACATAATAGTGAGAGTCCAGTCCATAGTGGATCTAACATAATAGTCTGAGAGTCCAGTCTATAGTGGATCTAACATAATAGTGTGAGAGTCCAGTCTATAGTGGATCTAACATTATAGTTAGAGTCCAGTCCATAGTGGATCTAACATAATAGTGTGAGAGTCCAGTCCATTGTGGATTTAACATAATAGTGAGAGTCCAGTCCATAGTGGATCTAACATAATAGTGAGAGTCCAGTCCATAGTGGATCTAACATAATAGTGAGAGTCCAGTCCATAGTGGATCTAACATAATAGTGAGAGTCCAGTCCATAGTGGATCTAACATAATAGTGTGAGAGTCCAGTCCATAGTGGATCTAACATAATAGTGAGAGTCCAGTCCATAGTGGATCTAACATAATAGTGAGAGTCCAGTCCATAGTGGATCTAACATAATAGTGTGAGAGTCCAGTCCATAGTGGATCTAACATAATAGTGAGAGTCCAGTCCATAGTGGATCTAACATAATAGTGTGAGAGTCCAGTCCATAGTGGATCTAACATAACAGTGAGAGTCCAGTCCATAGTGGATCTAACATAATAGTGTGAGAGTCCAGTCCAAAGTGGGACCTGCAGTAGACGTGTGTGTGTGTGATAGCAGATTCCTTCATGAGTTGGAGTGATGCTAAGACCAGCAGCGACACAATTTTGATTGGTTGAGAACAACATCAAGCAATTTCATGTGGAACATGTTAAAAAAACTTCACCAGCACACATTAGTGCTCAGGTCATCAAGCGTCCACAAGAAGAGGAAAAGAAGCAGTGCTTGCCTGTGCCGTAAACAGCGTTCCATGGAGAGAAAGAAGGAAGGAGCCAGCTGAACCCCACATGAACAAGAACTTGGCAACAGAGGAGAAACTCCCCTGTGGGAAGAAACCTTGGACAGAACCTAGACTCTGGCGGGTGGCCGTCTGTCTCGACCAGTGGGGTAAAGAGAGAGAGAGACATAGAAGGAGAGAGCATTTAGAATGTCTTTTAGAATGTGGGATGTTTTCCCAGTCTGTTTATTGTTTTGTTTTGGTTTTTTTTACCCCAAAATAAAACAAAACATTTGGTTTGCACTCTGGGTTTGTGAATATAGAATTTTCCTAGTAGACATAACAATGTTCTCCAAGTCTTTATAAAAATTAAAAAAACATTGTAAAAACGAAACATAACCTCTTTACAATAAAAAAAAAACGTGTATAATAAGTAGGAAACAAAATAAATGCTAAATCGATCATGTTTGAAGATGACAAAAGGAGAATTCTGAGAAACATCCTGGAGAAATTTGGATGAAGTGAGTTTCAAAAGTAGAATGTGTGAATTATTTTTGACGTGTCGTTATTTATTCTTATTTGGAGTGAAAAAATATATCAACCTCAGTCAAAAATCTCTCAAAATTAAAATTAGGGAAGGAGTTTCTCCAAAACGCAACACCCTCTGGTGGACAAGTGTTAGATAGCAACGTTGTTTACATTTTTTTTAATGTATTTTTTTTTTTTTTTTTACTATTCGAGATCACCATCAGATAATTTCGACAACTGTTTTTAATTATTTTTTTTTAAAAAGAAAAATATATTTTGAAAAAAAAATACCCTAAAATAGGAAACGGAAGTGGCTGATGTTTCGCGCATGCGTAAAGAGATCGAGCAGCTCAAAAGACTTTGGAGGCGACCAAGATGGCGGACTGAGTGGTTGTACATTTACGTTCTAACAGCAAATTTAGTAACACATACCTCAAATATTTCTCTTTTTCTTATCCCACGAAACAGAAGTTGGGTTTGGAGCGATGGAGTGTTATCTGAAGGGAACATTGAAGACGTGACAGAAGATGGACGACTCCTGCTATGCTAAGATGGCGACGTCATGTGAAAGAGAGTCAGCAACGGAGATAAAGACGAAAATCAAAGACGAAGGTGAGCGGTTCGACGTTTCCAACAACGTAATTATCAATCCCTGAAAAAGAGCGTTTTGAAACGATAACGGTGAAGCTCTGCTAGCAGTGCCTTTAAAAACACAGCGAGCTGGCGGCTAACGTCCCTCCACGGTGTTTTAACTACTTCTAAATCACTAATCGTCGCCTCCATGGTTACGATTAACCTATGTTTCCTACAAATATCATCATGCTTCACTACACACCGTAGGAGGATACAATAGATCAACGCTAACAGCAAGCTAGCAATCCTGAATGTAAACATAAGGATGGATGGATATATATATATATATAAATATATATATATATATACACACATATGTATATATATTGTCAGGTTCAAACACAACGATAACATCTATTAGACAAGACAAGAAGCAAGGAATCAGACAGAGACAGGATTCAATTTAGCTCATGAGGAGAGCGCGTCGACCTGCACCCTCGACAGTGTCGCCCCACGCTCTGAGGAGGGAGCTCCACGCCTCCTCGTTTATTTGGGCATTTCCTGATTACCGTATTTTCCGCACCATAAGCCGCCCTGGGTTATAAGCCGCGCCTTCAATGAACGGCATATTTAAAACTTCGTCCACCTATAAGCCGCCCCGTGTTATAAGCCGCATCTAACTGCGCTAAAGGAATGTCAAAAAAACAGTCAGATAGGTCAGTCAAACTTTAATAATATATTAAAACCAGCGTGATGTGGGCGCGCATGGAGTCGTATATCAACATGGACGAAGCTGCGTGAAAAATGCCACCCGGCCTCTTCGCGTAAACTTCCCTTAACCACTCGCTCATCTTTTCTTCATCCATCCATCCCTTCGAGTTAGCTTTTATGATGACGCCGGCTGGAAAGGTCTCTTTTGGCAAGGTCTTCCTTTTGAATATCACCATGGGTGGAAGTTTCTGGCCATTAGCATGGCAAGCTAGAACCACAGTGAAGGATGACTTCTCATTCCCTGTGGTGCGAATATTCACCGTACGTGCTCCCGTTGTATCCACAGTGCGGTTCACAGGAATATCAATAGTCAGTGGAACCTCGTCCATGTTGATAATGTTCTCTGGCCGGATCTTTTTTTCAGCTATCTTGTTTTTACAATATGCACGGAAAGTAGCCAGCTTTTCTTGAAAGTCTTTAGGCAGTTGCTGTGAAATAGTAGTCCGTGTGCGGATGGAGAGATTGCGTCTTTTCATGAACCGGAAACCTGTCGCTTAGTAGGAGCCATTTTGTGGTCTTTACAGATGTAAACACACAAAGGAAATGAAACGTAATATCCGCGCGCTTCTTCTTCTTCTACGGGGGCGGGTTTTTGCTTACAGTAGAAGAAGAAGCGCTTCCTGTTCTATGGGGGCGGGTGCTTACCTTGGCGGTTGCTTGCGTAGAAGAAGAAGCACTTCCTCTTCTACGGGGAAAAAAGATGGCGGCTGTTTACCGTAGTTGCGAGACCTAAACTTTATGAAAATGAATCTTAATATTAATCCATATATAAAGCGCAGCGGGTTATAAGCCGCACTGTCAGCTTTTGAGTAAATTTGTGGTTTTTAGGTGCGGCTAATAGTGCGGAAAATACAGTACATGGCTGCAGCTGTTTCT